>NC_140989.1:259165373-259267896 GCF_052327205.1 Somniosus microcephalus
CTGGGGGGGAGGCTGGTGATCGGGGCTGGGGGCGGAGATTGTCAATCACTGCGGGGGGCTGGTGATCGAGGCTGGGGGGAGGAGAGATTGTCAATCACTGGGTGGGGGGCTGGTGATCGGGGCTGGGGGGGAGATTGTCAATCACTGGGGAAAGGCTGGGGATCGGGGCGGGGGGGGCTGGTGATCAGGGCTGTGGGGGGAGATTGTCAATCACTGGGTGGGGGGCTGGTGATCGGGGGCTGCGGGGGGAGATTGTCAATCACTGGGGAAAGGCTGGTGATCGGGGCGGGGGGGAGATTGTCAATCACTGGTTGGGGGGCTGGTGATTGGGGCTGGGGGGGAGATTGTCAATCACGGGGGAAAGGCTGGTGATTTGGGCTGTGGGGGGGGAGATTGTCAATCACTTGGGGGGAGACTGGTAATCAGGGCTGGGGGGGGAGATTGTCAGTTACTGGGGGAGAGGCTGGTGATCGGGGTTGGGGGGAGGGAGATTGTCAATCACTGGGGTGAGGGGCTGGTGATCGGGGCAGTGGGGGGGAGATTGTCAATCACTGGGGAAAGGCAGGTGATCAGGGCTGTGGCGGGGGGAGATTGTCAATCACTGGGTGGGAGGCTGGTGATCAGGGCTGGAGGGGGCGAGATTGTCAATCACTGGGTGAGGGGCTGGTGATCGGGGCTGGGGGGGGGAGATTGTCAATCACTGGGGGGAAAGGCTGGGTGATCGGGCGGGGGGGGGAGATTGTCAATCACTGGGGGGGAAGGCTGGTGATCGGGGCTGTGGGGGGGGGAGATTGTCAATCACTTGGTGGGGAGGCTGGTGATCGGGGGCTGTCGGGGGGGAGATTGTCAATCACTACGGGGGGAGACTGGTGATCGGGGCTGGGGGGGGAGATTGTCAATCACTGGCTGTGGGGACTGGTGATCAGGGCTGGGGGAGGTGATTGTCAATCACTGGGGGAGGGGCTGGTGATCGGAGCTGTTGGGGGGGAAATTATCAATCACTGGGGAAAGGCTGGTGCTCGGGGCGGGGGGGAGAGATTGTCAATCACTGGGGGGGAGGCTGGTGATTGGGGCGGGGGGAGATTGTCAATCACTGGGGTGAGGCTGGTGATCGGGGCAGTTGGGGGAGATTGGCAATCACTGGGGGGAGGCTGGTGATCGGGGCTGGGGGGGGGGAGATTGTCAATCGCTGGGGGGAGGCTGGTGATCGGGGGCAGGTGGGGGAGATTGGCAATCACTGGGTGGGGGGCTGGGTGATCGGGGTTGGGGGGGGAGATTGTCAATCACTGGGGGAAGGCTGGTGATCGGGGCTGGTGGGGGAGATTGTCAATCACTGGGGGAAAGGCTGGTGATCGGGGCGAGGGGGAGAGATTGTCAATCACTGGGGGGAGACCTGGTGATCAGGGCGGGGGGGGAGATTGTCAATCACTGGTTGGGGGGCTGATGATCGGGGCTGGGGGAGAGATTGTCAGTAACTGGGGGGGAGGCTGGTGATTGGAGCGGGGGGGGAGATTGTCAATCGCTGGGGGGGAGGCTGGTGATCGGGGCGGGGGGGAGATTGTCAATCACTGGGAGGGGGGGCCGGTGATCGGAGCTGTGCGGGTGGGGAGATTGTCAATTACTGGGTGGGGGGCTGGTGATCGGGGCTGGGGGGAGGAGATTGTCAATCACTGGGGGTGAGGCTGGTGATCAGGGCTGTGGGGGGGGGGAGATTGTCAATCACTGGGTGGGAGGCTGGTGATCAGGGGCTGCGCGGGGGGAGATTGTCAATCACTAGGTGGGGGGCTGGTGATCGGGGTTGGGTGGGGGAAGTTTGTCCTATCACTGGTGGACGGGCTGGTGATCGGGGCGGGGGGGGAGATTGTCAATCACTGGGGGGAAAGGCTGGTGATCAGGGCTGTGGGGGGGGGAAATTTTCAATCACTGGGGGGAGGCTGGTGATCGGGGCTGGTGGGGGAGATTGGCAATCTCTGGGTGGGGGGCTGGTGGTCGGGGCTGGGGGGTGGAGATTGTCAATCACTGGGGAACGGGCTGGTGATCGGGGTGGGTGGGGGGAGAGATTGTCAATCACTGGGGGGGAGGCTGGTGATTGGGGCGGGGGGAGATTGTCAATCACTGGGTGGGGGGCTGGTGATCGGGGCTGGGCGGGGAGATTGTCAATCACTGCGGGGGGAGGCTGGTGATTGGAGCGGGGGGAGATTGTCAATCACTGGGGGGAGGCTGGTGATCGGGGCAGGGGGAGATTGTCAATCACTGGACGGGGGGCTGGTGATCGGAGCTGTGGGGGGGGGAGATTGTCAATCAATGAGTGGGGGGGCTGGTGATTGGGGCGGGGGGGGGAGATTGTCAATCACTGGGGGGGGAGCTGGTGATCGGGGCTGGGGGGGGAGATTGGCAATCAATGGGTGGGGGGCTGATGATCGGGGTTGGGCGGGGGAGATTGTCAATCACTGGGGGGGGAGGGCTGGTGATTGGAGCGGGGGGAGATTGTCAATCACTGGGGGGGAGGCTGGTGATCGGGGCGGGGGGAGATTGTCAATCACTGGAGGGGGGGCTGGTGATCGGAGTTGTGGGGGTGGGAGATTGTCAATCACTGGGTAGGGGGCTGGTGATCAGGGCTGGGGGGAGGAGATTGTCAATCACTGGGGGGGTGGCTGGTGATCGGGGGCAGGGGGAGATTGTCAATCACTGGGGGGAGGCTGGTGATCGGGGCAGGGGGAGATTGTCAATCACTAGGGGGGAGCTGGTGATCGGGGCTGTGGGGGGGAGATTGTCTATCACTGGGGGAGAGGCTGGTGATCGGGGCTGGGGGGAGGGAGATTGTCAATCACTAGGGGGGAGGCTGGTGATCGGGGCTGTGGGGGGGAGATTGTCAATCACTGGGGGAGAGGCTGGTGATTGGGGCTGGGGGGGGGGATTGCCAATCACTGGGGGGGGCTGGTGATCGGGGGCTGGGGGTGGAGATTGTCAGTCACTGGGGACAGGCTGGTGATCGGGGCGGGGGAGAGATTGTCAATCACTGGGGGGGGAGGCTGGTGATTGGGGGGGAGATTGTCAATCACTTGGGGGAGGCTGGTCATCACGGCTGGGGGGGCGAGATTGTCAATCACTGAGTGGGGGGGCTGGTGTTCGGGGCTGGGCGGTGAGATTGTCAATCACTGGGTAGGGGGCTGATGATCAGGGCTGGGCGGGGAGATTGTCAATCACTGGGGGGGAGGCTGGTGATCGGGGCGGGGGGAGATTGTCAATCACTGGAGGAGGGGCTGGTGATCGGAGCCTGTGGGGGGGGGAGATTGTCAATCACTGGTGTGGGGGCTGGTGATCGAGGCTGGGGGGAGGAGATTGTCAATCACTGGGGGGGAGGAGGCTGGGTGATTGGGGCGGGAGGAGATTGTCGATCACTGGGGGGAGGCTGGTGATCGGGCGGGGGGGAGATTGTCAATCACTGGAGGGGGGGCTGGTGATCGGAGCTGTGCGGGGGGGGAGATTGTCAATCACTGTGGGGGGGCTGGTGATCGGGGCTGTGGGGGGGGGAGTTTGTCAATCACTGGGGGAGAGGCTGGTGATCGGGGCTGGGGGGAGGGATATTGTCAATTCTGGGGGGGAGGCTGGTGATCGGGGCTGTCGGGGGGAGATTGTCAATAACTGGGGGGGAGGCTGGTGATTGGGGCTGGGGGGAGATTGTCAATCACGGGGGGTGGCTGGTGATCGGTGCTTGGGGGGGAGATTGT
Organism: Somniosus microcephalus; assembly: GCF_052327205.1. NCBI lineage: Eukaryota > Metazoa > Chordata > Chondrichthyes > Squaliformes > Somniosidae > Somniosus > Somniosus microcephalus. The sequence goes on from NC_140989.1 coordinate 259,169,105, forward strand.
CAATCACTGGCTGGGGGGCTGGTGATCGGGGCGGTGGGGGAGATTATCAATCACTAGGGGAGAGGCTGGTGATCAGGGCTGTGGGGGGGGAGATTGTCAATCACTGGGTGGGAGGCTGGTGATCAGGGCTGGTGGGGGGAGATTGTCAATCACTGGGTGGGGGGCTGGTGATCGGGGCGGTGGGGGAGATTATCAATCACTAGGGGAGAGGCTGGTGATCAGGGCTGTGGGGGGGGGAGATTGTCAATCACTGGGTGGGAGGCTGGTGATCAGGGCTGGTGGGGGGAGATTGTCAATCACTGGGTGGGGGGCTGGTGATCGGGGCTCGGGGGGGAAATTTCCAATCACGGGGGGAGGCTGGTGATCGGTGCTTGGGGGGGGAGATTGTCAATCACTGGGGGGTGCTGGTGATCAGGGCTGGGCGGGGAGATTGTCAATCACTGGCTGGGGGGCTGGTGATCGGGGCGGTGGGGGAGATTATCAATCTCTAGGGGAGAGGCTGGTGATCAGGGCTGGGGGGGAGATTGTCAATCACTGGGGGGGAGGCTGATGATTGGAGCGGGGGGGAGATTGTCAATCACTGGGGGGAGGATGGTGATCGGGGCGGGGCAGATTGTCAATCACTGAAGGGGGTGCTGGTGATCGGAGCTGTGGGGGGGGGGGGGAGATTGTCAATCACTGGGCGGGGGGGCTGGTGATCGGGGCTGGGGGGAGGGAGATTGTCAATCACTGGGTGGGGGGCTGGTGATCGGGGCGGGGGGGAGAGATTGTCAATCACTGGGGGGAGGCTGGTGATCGGGGCTATGGCGGGGGGAGATTGTCAATCACTGGGTGGGGGGGCTGGTGATCGGGGCTGGGGGTGGAGATTGTCAGTCACTGGGGACAGGCTGGTGATCGGGGCGGGGGAGAGATTGTCAATCACTGGGGGGGGAGGCTGGTGATTGGGGGGGAGATTGTCAATCACTTGGGGGAGGCTGGTCATCACGGCTGGGGGGGGCGAGATTGTCAATCACTGAGTGGGGGGCTGGTGTTCGGGGCCTGGGCGGTGAGATTTTCAATCACTGGGTAGGGGGCTGATGATCAGGGCTGGGCGGGGAGATTGTCAATCACTGGGGGGGAGGCTGGTGATCGGGGTGGGGGGAGATTGTCAATCACTGGAGGGGGGGCTGGTGATCGGAGCTGTGGGGGGGGGAGATTGTCAATCACTGGGTGGGGGGCTGGTGATCGGGGCTGGGGGGAGGAGATTGTCAATCACTGGGGGGGAGGCTGGTGATTGGGGCGGGAGGAGATTGTCAATCACTGGGGGGAGGCTGGTGATCGGGGCGGGGGGAGATTGTCAATCACTGGAGGGGGGCTGGTGATCGGAGCTGTGCGGGGGGGGGAGATTGTCAATCACTGTGGGGGGGGCTGGTGATCGGGGCTGTGGGGGGGGAGTTTGTCAATCACTGGGGGAGAGGCTGGTGATCGGGGCTGGGGGGGAGGGATATTGTCAATTCTGGGGGGGAGGCTGGTGATCGGGGCTGTCGGGGGGAGATTGTCAATAACTGGGGGGGAGGCTGGTGATCGGGGCTGAGGGGGGAGATTGTCAATCACGGGGGGAGGCTGGTGATCGGTGCTTGGTGGGGAGATTGTCAATCACTGGCTGGGGGGCTGGTGATCGGGGCGGGTGGGGAGAGATTATCAATCACTAGGGGAGAGGCTGGTGATCAGGGCTGTGGGGGGGGGAGATTGTCAATCACTGGGTGGGAGGCTGGTGATCAGGGGCTGGTGGGGGGAGATTGTCAATCACTGGGTGGGGGGCTGGTGATCGGGGCTCGGGGGGGAAATTTTCAATCACTGGGGGGTGGCTGGTGATCGGGGCTGGTGGGGGAGATTGGCAATCTCTGGGTGGGGGGGCTGGTGATCGGGGCTTGGGGGGGAGATTGTCAATCACTGGGGAGGGAGATTGTCAATCACTGGGGAAAGGCTGGAGATCGGGGCGGGGGGAGAGATTGTCAATCACTGCGGGGGAGGCTGGTGATTGGGGCGGGGGCAGATTGTCAATCACTGGGGGGGAGGCTGGGTGATCAGGGCTGGGGGGAAGATTGTCAATCACTGGGTGGGGGGCTGGTTGATCGGGGCTGGGCGGGGAGATTGTCAATCACTGGGTGGGGGGGCTGGGTGATCGGTGCGGGGGGAGATTGTCAATCACGGGGGGGGGGACGCTGGTGATCGGGGCTGGCAGGGGGAGAGATTGTCAATCACTGGGGGGGGAGGCTGGTGATCGGGGCTGGGGGGCGGAGATTGTCAATCAATGCGGGGGGCTGGTGATCGAGGCTGGGGGGAGAGAGATTGTCAATCACTGGGTGGGGGGCTGGTGATCGGGGCTGGGGGGAGATTGTCAATCACTGGGGAAAGGCTGGTGATCGGGGCGGGGGGGGAGATTGTCAATCACTGGGGGGGAGCTGGTGATCGGGGCTGTGGGGGGAGATTGTCAATCACTGGTGTGGGGGGCTGGTGATCGGGGCTGCGGGGGGAGATTGTCAATCACTGGGGAAAGGCTGGTGATCGGGGCGGGGGGAGAGATTGTCAATCATTGGTTGGGGGGCTGGGTGATCGGGGCTGGGGGGGGAGATTGTCAATCACTGGGTGAGGGGCTGGTGATCGGGGCAGTTGGGGGGAGATTGTCAATCACTGGGGAAAGGCAGGTGATCAGGGCTGTGGCGGGGGGGAGATTGTCAATCACTGGGTGGGAGGCTGGTGATCGGGGCTGGGGGGGGGGAATGGCTGGGGGGGGAGATTGTCAATCACTGGGGGGAAAGGCTGGTGATCGGGGCGGGGGGGGAGATTGTCAATCACTTGGGGGGAAGGCTGGTGATCGGGGCTGGTGGGGGAGATTGTCAATCACTGGGGAAAGGCTGGTGATCGGGGGCGTGGGGAGAGATTGTCAATCACTGGGGGGAGGCTGGTGATCAGGGCGGGGGGGGGAGATTGTCAATCACTGGGTGGGGGGCTGATGATCGGGGCTGGGGGAGATTGTCAATCACTGGAGGGGGGGCCGGTGATCGGAGCTGTGCGGGGGGGAGATTGTCAATTACTGGGTGGGGGGCTGGTGATCGGGGCTGGGGGGAGGAGATTGTCAATCACTGGGGGTGAGGCTGGTGATCAGGGCTGTGGGGGGGGGAGATTGTCAATCACTGGGTGGGAGGCTGTTGATCAGGGCTGTGGGGGGGGAGATTGTCAATCACTAGGTGGGGGGCTGGTGATCGGGGTTGGGGGGGGGAGATTGTCAATCACTGGTGGACGGGCTGGTGATCGGGGCGGGGGGGAGATTGTCAATCACTGGGGGAAAGGCTGGTGATCAGGGCTGTGGGGGGGGAAATTTTCAATCACTGGGGGGAGGCTGGTGATCGGGGCTGGTGGGGGAGATTGGCAATCTCTGGGTGGGGGGCTGGTGGTCGGGGCTGGGGGTGGAGATTATCAATCACTGGGGAACGGCTGGTGATCGGGGTGGGGGGAGAGATTGTCAATCACTGGGGGGGGAGGCTGGTGATTGGGGCGGGGCTAGATTGTCAATCACTAGGGGGAGGCTGGTGATCGGGGCAGGTGGGGGAGATTGGCAATCAATGGGTGGGGGGCTGATGATCGGGGTTGGGCGGGGAGATTGTCAATCACTGGGGGGGAGGCTGGTGATTGGAGCGGGGGGAGATTGTCAATCACTGGGGGGAGGCTGGTGATCGGGGCGGGGGGAGATTGTCAATCACTGGAGGGGGGGGCTGGTGATCGGAGTTGTGGGGGTGGGAGATTGTCAATCACTGGGTGGGGGGCTGGTGATCAGGGCTGGAGGGAGGAGATTGTCAATCACTGGGGGGGTGGCTGGTGATCGGGGCAGGGGGAGATTGTCAATCACTGGGGGGAGGCTGGTGATCGGGGCAGGGGGAGATTGTCAATCACTAGGGGGGAGCTGGTGATCGGGGCTGTGGGGGGGGAGATTGTCTATCACTGGGGGAGAGGCTGGTGATCGGGGCTGGGGGGAGGGAGATTGTCAATCACTAGGGGGGAGGCTGGTGATCGGGGCTGTGGGGGGGAGATTGTCAATCACTGGGGGAGAGGCTGGTGATTGGGGCTGGGGGGGGGGATTGCCAATCACTGAGGGGGGCTGGTGATCGGGGCTGGGGGTGGAGATTGTCAGTCACTGGGGACAGGCTGGTGATCGGGGCGGGGGAGAGATTGTCAATCACTGGGGGGGGAGGCTGGTGATTGGGGGGGAGATTGTCAATCACTTGGGGGAGGCTGGTCATCACGGCTGGGGGGGCGAGATTGTCAATCACTGAGTGGGGGGCTGGTGTTCGGGGCTGGGCGGTGAGATTGTCAATCACTGGGTAGGGGGCTGATGATCAGGGCTGGGCGGGGAGATTGTCAATCACTGGGGGGGAGGCTGGTGATCGGGGCGGGGGGAGATTGTCAATCACTGGAGGGGGGGCTGGTGATCGGAGCTGTGGGGGGGGAGATTGTCAATCACTGGGTGGGCTGGTGATCGGGGCTGGGGGGAGGAGATTGTCAATCACTGGGGGGGAGGCTGGTGATTGGGGCGGGAGGAGATTGTCAATCACTGGGGGGAGGCTGGTGATCGGGGGCGGGGGGGAGATTGTCAATCACTGGATGGGGGGGCTGGTGATCGGAGCTGTGCGGGGGGGGAGATTGTCAATCACTGTGGGGGGGCTGGTGATCGGGGCTGTGTGGGGGGGAGTTTGTCAATCACTGGGGGAGAGGCTGGTGATCGGGGCTGGGGGAGGGATATTGTCAATTCTGGGGGGGAGGCTGGTGATCGGGGCTGTCGGGGGGAGATTGTCAATAACTGGGGGGGAGGCTGGTGATCGGGGCTGGGGGGGAGATTGTCAATCACTGGGTGGGGGGCTGGTGATCGGGGCTGGGCGGGGAGATTGTCAATCACTGGGTGGGGGGCTGGTGATCGGTGCGGGGGGAGATTGTCAATCACGGGGGGGGGACGCTGGTGATCGGGGCTGGCAGGGGAGAGATTGTCAATCACTGGGGGGGAGGCTGGTGATCGGGGCTGGGGGCGGAGATTGTCAATCACTGCGGTGGGCTGGTGATCGAGGCTGGGGGGAGAGAGATTGTCAATCACTGGGTGGGGGGCTGGTGATCGGGGCTGGGGGGGAGATTGTCAATCACTGGGGAAAGGCTGGTGATCGGGGCGGGGGGGTGAGATTGTCAATCACTGGGGGGGGCTGGTGATCGGGGCTGTGGGGGGAGATTGTCAATCACTGGGTGGGGGGCTGGTGATCGGGGCTGCGGGGGGAGATTGTCAATCACTGGGGAAAGGCTGGTGATCGGGGCGGGGGGGGGAGATTGTCAATCATTGGTTGGGGGGCTGGTGATCGGGGCTGGGGGGGTTGATTGTCAATCACTGAGGGGGAGGCTGGTGATTGGGGCGGGGGGAGATTGTCAATCACGGGGGAAAGGCTGATGATTTGGGCTGTTGCGGGGGAGATTGTCAATCACTTGGGGGGAGACTGGTAATCAGGGCTGGGGGGGAGATTGTCAGTCACTGGGGGAGAGGCTGGTGATCGGGGTTGGGGGGAGGGAGATTGTCAATCACTGGGTGAGGGGCTGGTGATCGGGGCAGTTGGGGGGAGATTGTCAATCACTGGGGAAAGGCAGGTGATCAGGGCTGTGGCGGGGGGAGATTGTCAATCACTGGGTGGGAGGCTGGTGATCAGGGCTGGAGGGGGCGAGATTGTCAATCACTGGGTGAGGGGCTGGTGATCGGGGCTGGGGGGGGAGATTGTCAATCACTGGGGGGAAAGGCTGGTGATCGGGGCGGGGGGGGAGATTGTCAATCACTGGGGGGAAAGGCTGGTGATCGGGGCTGTGGGGGGGGGGAGATTGTCAATCACTTGGGGGGGGAGGCTGGTGATCGGGGCTGTGGGGGGGGAGATTGTCAATCACTACGGGGGAGACTGGTGATCGGGGCTGGGGGGGAGATTGTCAATCACTGGCTGTGGGACTGGTGATCAGGGCTGGGGGAGGTGATTGTCAATCACTGGGGGAGGGGCTGGTGATCGGAGCTGTGGGGGGGGAAATTATCAATCACTGGGGAAAGGCTGGTGCTCGGGGCGGGGGGAGAGATTGTCAATCACTGGGGGGGAGGCTGGTGATTGGGGCGGGGGGAGATTGTCAATCACTGGGGTGAGGCTGGTGATCGGGGCAGTTGGGGGAGATTGGCAATCACTGGGGGGAGGCTGGTGATCGGGGCTGGGGGGGGAGATTGTCAATCGCTGGGGGGAGGCTGGTGATCGGGGCAGGTGGGGGAGATTGGCAATCACTGGGTGGGGGGCTGGTGATCGGGGTTGGGTGGGGAGATTGTCAATCACTGGGGGAAGGCTGGTGATCGGGGCTGGTGGGGGAGATTGTCAATCACTGGGGAAAGGCTGGTGATCGGGGCGAGGGGAGAGATTGTCAATCACTGGGGGGAGACTGGTGATCAGGGCGGGGGGGGAGATTGTCAATCACTGGGTGGGGGGCTGATGATCGGGGCTGGGGGAGAGATTGTCAGTCACTGGGGGGGAGGCTGGTGATTGGAGCGGGGGGAGATTGTCAATCGCTGGGGGGAGGCTGGTGATCGGGGCGGGGGGAGATTGTCAATCACTGGGGGTGAGGCTGGTGATCAGGGCTGTGCGGGGGGGAGATTGTCAATCACTGGGTGGGAGGCTGGTGATCAGGGCTGTCGGGGGGGAGATTGTCAATCACTAGGTGGGGGGCTGGTGATCGGGGTTGGCGGGGGGAGATTGTCAATCACTGGTGGACGGGCTGGTGATCGGGGCGGGGGGGAGATTGTCAATCACTGGGGGAAAGGCTGGTGATCAGGGCTGTGGGGGGGGGACATTTTCAATCACTGGGGGGAGGCTGGTGATCGGGGCTGGTGGGGGAGATTGGCAATCTCTGGGTGGGGGGCTGGTGGTCGGGGCTGGGGGTGGAGATTGTCAATCACTGTTGAACGGCTGGTGATCGGGGTGGGGGGAGAGATTGTCAATCACTGGGGGGGAGGCTGGTGATTGGGGCGGGGGGAGATTGTCAATCACTGTGGGGAGTCTGGTGATCAGGGCTGGGGGGGAGATTGTCAATCACTGGGTGGGGGGCTGGTGATCGGGGCTGGGCGGGGAGATTGTCAATCACTGCGGGGGAGGCTGGTGATTGGAGCGGGGGGAGATTGTCAATCACTGGGGGGAGGCTGGTGATCGGGGCAGGGGGAGATTGTCAATCACTGGACGGGGGGCTGGTGATCGGAGCTGTGGGGGGGGGGAGATTGTCAATCAATGGGTGGGGGGCTGGTGATTGGGGCGGGGGGGATTGTCAATCACTGGGGGGAGGCTGGTGATCGGGGCTGGGGGGGGAGATTGTCAATCATGGGGGGAGGCTGGTGATTGGGGCGGGGGGGAGATTGTCAATCACTGGGGGGGGTGGTGGTGATCGGGGCCGGGGGGAGGGAGATTGTCAATCACTGGTGGGGGGCTGGTGATCGGGGCTGGGCGGGGAGATTGCCAATCTCTGGCTGGGGGGCTGGTGATCGGGGCTGGTGGGGGAGATTGGCAATCACTGGGTGGGGGGCTGGTGATCGGGGCAGGTGGGGGAGATTGGCAATCACTGGGTGGGGGGCTGGTGATCGGGGCTGGGGGGGGAGATTGTCAATCACTGGGGAAAGGCTGGTGATCGGGGCGGGGGGGAGAGATTGTCAATCACTGGGGGGGAGGCTGGTGATTGGGGCGGGGGTAGATTGTCAATCACTAGGGGGAGGCTGGTGATCGGGGCAGGTGGGGGAGATTGGCAATCAATGGGTGGGGGGCTGATGATCGGGGTTGGGCGGGGAGATTGTCAATCACTGGGGGGGAGGCTGGTGATTGGAGCGGGGGGAGATTGTCAATCACTGGAGGGGGGGCTGGTGATCGGAGTTGTGGGGGTGGAAGATTGTCAATCACTGGGTGGGGGGCTGGTGATCAGGGCTGGGGGGAGGAGATTGTCAATCACTGGGGGGGTGGCTGGTGATCGGGGCACGGGGAGATTGTCAATCACTGGGGGGAGGCTGGTGATCGGGGCAGGGGGAGATTGTCAATCACTAGGGGGGAGCTGGTGATCGGGGCTGTGGGGGGGGAGATTGTCTATCACTGGGGGAGAGGCTGGTGATCGGGACTGGGGGGAGGGAGATTGTCAATCACTAGGGGGGAGGCTGGTGATCGGGGCTGTGGGGGGGAGATTGTCAATCACTGGGGGAGAGGCTGGTGATTGGGGCTGGGGGGTGGGATTGCCAATCACTGAGGGGGGCTGGTGATCGGGGCTGGGGGTGGAGATTGTCAGTCACTGGGGACAGGCTGGTGATCGGGGCGGGGGAGAGATTGTCAATCACTGGGGGGGGAGGCTGGTGATTGGGGGGGAGATTGTCAATCACTTGGGGGAGGCTGGTCATCACGGCTGGGGGGGCGAGATTGTCAATCACTGAGTGGGGGGCTGGTGTTCGGGGCTGGGCGGTGAGATTGTCAATCACTGGGTAGGGGGCTGATGATCAGGGCTGTGCGGGGAGATTGTCAATCACTGGGGGGGAGGCTGGTGATCGGGGCGGGGGGAGATTGTCAATCACTGGGTGGGGGGCTGGTGATCGGGGCTGGGGGGAGGAGATTGTCAATCACTGGGGGGGAGGCTGGTGATTGGGGCGGGAGGAGATTGTCAATCACTGGGGGGAGGCTGGTGATCGGGGCGGGAGGAGATTGTCAATCACTGGATGGGGGGCTGGTGATCGGAGCTGTGCGGGGGGGGAGATTGTCAATCACTGTGGGGGGGCTGGTGATCGGGGCTGTGTGGGGGGAGTTTGTCAATCACTGGGGGAGAGGCTGGTGATCGGGGCTGGGGGGAGGGATATTGTCAATAACTGGGGGGGAGGCTGGTGATCGGGGCTGGGGGGAGATTGTCAATCACGGGGGGAGGCTGGTGATCGGTGCTTGGGGGGGAGATTGTCAATCACTGGGGGGTGCTGGTGATCAGGGCTGAGCGGGGAGATTGTCAATCACTGGCTGGGGGGCTGGTGATCGGGGCGGTGGGGGAGATTATCAATCACTAGGGGAGAGGCTGGTGATCAGGGCTGTGGGGGGGGAGATTGTCAATCACTGGGTGAGAGGCTGGTGATCGGGGCTGGTGGGGGAGATTGGCAATCTCTGGGTGGGGGGCTGGTGATCGGGGCTTGGGGGGGAGATTGTCAATCACTGGGGAGGGAGATTGTCAATCACTGGGGAAAGGCTGGAGATCGGGGCGGGGGGAGATATTGTCAATCACTGCGGGGGAGGCTGGTGATTGGGGCGCGGGCAGATTGTCAATCACTGGGGGGAGGCTGGTGATCAGGGCTGGGGGGGAGATTGTCAATCACTGGGTGGGGGGCTGGTGATCGGGGCTGGGCGGGGAGATTGTCAATCACTGGGTGGGGGGCTGGTGATCGGTGCGGGGGGAGATTGTCAATCACGGGGGGGGGACGCTGGTGATCGGGGCTGGCGGGGGAGAGATTGTCAATCACTGGGGGCGAGGCTGGTGATCGGGGCTGGGGGCGGAGATTGTCAATCACTGCGGGGGGCTGGTGATCGAGGCTGGGGGGAGAGAGATTGTCAATCACTGGGTGGGGGGCTGGTGATCGGGGCTGGGGGGGAGATTGTCAATCACTGGGGAAAGGCTGGTGATCGGGGCGGGGGGGGGAGATTGTCAATCACTGCGGGGGGGCTGGTGATCGGGGCTGTGGGGGGAGATTGTCAATCACTGGGTGGGGGGCTGGTGATCGGGGCTGCGGGGGGAGATTGTCAATCACTGGGGAAAGGCTGGTGATCGGGGCGGTGGGGGAGATTGTCAATCACTGGTTGGGGGGCTGGTGATCGGGGCTGGGGGGGGAGATTGTCAATCACTGAGGGGGAGGCTGGTGATTGGGGCGTGGGGAGATTGTCAATCACGGGGGAAAGGCTGATGATTTGGGCTGTGGGGTGGGAGATTGTCAATCACTTGGGGGGAGACTGGTAATCAGGGCTGGGGGGGAGATTGTCAGTCACTGGGTGAGGGGCTGGTGATCGGGGCAGTGGGGGGGAGATTGTCAATCACTGGGGAAAGGCTGGTGATCGGGGCGGGGGGAGAGATTGTCAATCACGGGGGGGAGGCTGGTGATTGGGGCGGGGGAAGATTGTCAATCACTGGGGGGAGGCTGGTGATCAGGGCAGGGGGAGATTGTCAATCACTGGACGGGGGGCTGGTGATCGGAGCTGTGGCGGGGGGAGATTGTCAACCACTGCGGGGGAGGCTGGTGATCGGGGCGGGGGGGGAGATTGTCAATCACTGGGTGGGAGGCTGGTGATCAGGGCTGGAGGGGGCGAGATTGTCAATCACTGGGTGAGGGGCTGGTGATCGGGGCTGGGGGGGGAGATTGTCAATCACTGGTGGAGGGGCTGGTGATCGGGGCGGGGGGGGAGATTGTCAATCACTGGGGGGAAAGGCTGGTGATCGGGGCTGTGGGGGGGGGGTGATTGTCAATCACTTGGGGGGGGAGGCTGGTGATCGGGGCTGTGGGGGGGGAGATTGTCAATCACTACGTGGGAGACTGGTGATCGGGGCTGGGGGGGAGATTGTCAATCACTGGCTGTGGGACTGGTGATCAGGGCTGGGGGAGGTGATTTTCAATCACTGGGGGAGGGGCTGGTGATCGGAGCTGTGGGGGGGGAAATTATCAATCACTGGGGAAAGGCTGGTGCTCGGGGCGGGGGGAGAGATTGTCAATCACTGGGGGGGAGGCTGGTGATTGGGGCGGGGGGAGATTGTCAATCACTGGGGGGAGGCTGATGATCGGGGCAGTTGGGGGAGATTGGCAATCACTGGGGGGAGGCTGGTGATCGGGGCTGGGGGGGGAGATTGTCAATCGCTGGGGGGAGGCTGGTGATCGGGGCAGGTGGGGGAGATTGGCAATCACTGGGTGGGGGGCTGGTGATCGGGGTTGGGGGGGGAGATTGTCAATCACTGGGGGAAGGCTGGTGATCGGGGCTGGTGGGGGAGATTGTCAATCACTGGGGAAAGGCTGGTGATTGGGGCGAGGGGAGAGATTGTCAATCACTGGGGGGAGACTGGTGATCAGGGCGGGGGGGGAGATTGTCAATCACTGGGTGGGGGGCTGATGATCGGGGCTGGGGGAGAGATTGTCAGTCACTGGGGGGGAGGCTGGTGATTGGAGCGGGGGGAGATTGTCAATCGCTGGGGGGAGGCTGGTGATCGGGGCGGTGGGAGATTGTCAATCACTGGAGGGGGGGCCGGTGATCGGAGCTGTGCGGGGGGGAGATTGTCAATTACTGGGTGGGGGGCTGGTGATCGGGGCTGGGGGGAGGAGATTGTCAATCACTGGGGGTGAGGCTGGTGATCAGGGCTGTGGGGGGGGAGATTGTCAATCACTAGGTGGGGGGCTGGTGATCGGGTTGGGGGGGGGAGATTGTCAATCACTGGTGGACGGGCTGGTGATCGGGGCAGGGGGGAGATTGTCAATCACTGGGGGAAAGGCTGGTGATCAGGGCTGTGGGGGTGGAAATTTTCAATCACTGGGGGGAGGCTGGTGATCGGGGCTGGTGGGGGAGATTGGCAATCTCTGGGTGGGGGGCTGGTGGTCGGGGCTGGGGGTGGAGATTGTCAATCACTGGGGAACGGCTGGTGATCGGGGTGGGGGGAGAGATTGTCAATCACTGGGGGGGAGGCTGGTGATTGGGGCGGGGGGAGATTGTCAATCACTGTGGGGAGGCTGGTGATCAGGGCTGGGCGGGGAGATTGTCAATCACTGCGGGGGAGGCTGGTGATTGGAGCGGTGGGAGATTGTCAATCACTGGGGGAGAGGCTGGTGATCGGGGCTGGGGGGGGGGGAGATTGTCAATCACTGGGGGAGAGGCTGGTGATTGGGGCTTGGTGGGGGGATTGCCAATCACTGGGGGGGGCTGGTGATCGAGGCTGGGGGGAGGGAGATTCTCAATACTGGGTGGGGGCTGGTGATCGGGGCTGGGGGGGGAGATTGTCAATTACTGGATGGGGGGCTGGTGATCGGGGTGGGGGGGGGAGATTGTCAATCACTGGTGAAAGGCTGGTGATCAGGGCGGGGGGAGATTGTCAATCACTGGGGGGGAGGCTGGTGATCGGGGCTGGGGAGGGAAGATTGTCAATCATGGGGGGAGGCTGATGATTGGGGCGGGGGGGAGATTGTCAATCACTGGCGGGGGGCTGGTGATCGGGGCTGGGGAGAGGGAGATTGTCAATCACTGGTGGGGGGCTAGTGATCGGGGCTGTGCGGGGAGATTGTCAATCACTGGCTGGGGGGCTGGTGATCAGGGCTGTGGGGGGGGGGGAGATTGTCAATCACTGGGGGGAGACTGGTGATCGTGGATGGGGGAGGAGATTGTCAATCACTGGGTGGGGGGCTGGTGATCGGTGCGGGGGGAGATTGTCAATCACGGGGGGGGGACGCTGGTGATCGGGGCTGGCGGGGGAGAGATTGTCAATCACTGGGGGCGAGGCTGGTGATCGGGGCTGGGGGCGGAGATTGTCAATCACTGCGGGGGGCTGGTGATCGAGGCTGGGGGGAGAGAGATTGTCAATCACTGGGTGGGGGGCTGGTGATCGGGGCTGGGGGGGAGATTGTCAATCACTGGGGAAAGGCTGGTGATCGGGGCGGGGGGGGGAGATTGTCAATCACTGCGGGGGGGCTGGTGATCGGGGCTGTGGGGGGAGATTGTCAATCACTGGGTGGGGGGCTGGTGATCGGGGCTGCGGGGGGAGATTGTCAATCACTGGGGAAAGGCTGGTGATCGGGGCGGTGGGGGAGATTGTCAATCACTGGTTGGGGGGCTGGTGATCGGGGCTGGGGGGGGAGATTGTCAATCACTGAGGGGGAGGCTGGTGATTGGGGCGTGGGGAGATTGTCAATCACGGGGGAAAGGCTGATGATTTGGGCTGTGGGGTGGGAGATTGTCAATCACTTGGGGGGAGACTGGTAATCAGGGCTGGGGGGGAGATTGTCAGTCACTGGGTGAGGGGCTGGTGATCGGGGCAGTGGGGGGGAGATTGTCAATCACTGGGGAAAGGCTGGTGATCGGGGCGGGGGGAGAGATTGTCAATCACGGGGGGGAGGCTGGTGATTGGGGCGGGGGAAGATTGTCAATCACTGGGGGGAGGCTGGTGATCAGGGCAGGGGGAGATTGTCAATCACTGGACGGGGGGCTGGTGATCGGAGCTGTGGCGGGGGGAGATTGTCAACCACTGCGGGGGAGGCTGGTGATCGGGGCGGGGGGGGGAGATTGTCAATCACTGGGTGGGAGGCTGGTGATCAGGGCTGGAGGGGGCGAGATTGTCAATCACTGGGTGAGGGGCTGGTGATCGGGGCTGGGGGGGGAGATTGTCAATCACTGGTGGAGGGGCTGGTGATCGGGGCGGGGGGGGAGATTGTCAATCACTGGGGGGAAAGGCTGGTGATCGGGGCTGTGGGGGGGGGTGATTGTCAATCACTTGGGGGGGGAGGCTGGTGATCGGGGCTGTGGGGGGGGAGATTGTCAATCACTACGTGGGAGACTGGTGATCGGGGCTGGGGGGGAGATTGTCAATCACTGGCTGTGGGACTGGTGATCAGGGCTGGGGGAGGTGATTTTCAATCACTGGGGGAGGGGCTGGTGATCGGAGCTGTGGGGGGGGGAAATTATCAATCACTGGGGAAAGGCTGGTGCTCGGGGCGGGGGGAGAGATTGTCAATCACTGGGGGGGAGGCTGGTGATTGGGGCGGGGGGAGATTGTCAATCACTGGGGGGAGGCTGATGATCGGGGCAGTTGGGGGAGATTGGCAATCACTGGGGGGAGGCTGGTGATCGGGGCTGGGGGGGGGAGATTGTCAATCGCTGGGGGGAGGCTGGTGATCGGGGCAGGTGGGGGAGATTGGCAATCACTGGGTGGGGGGCTGGTGATCGGGGTTGGGGGGGGAGATTGTCAATCACTGGGGGAAGGCTGGTGATCGGGGCTGGTGGGGGAGATTGTCAATCACTGGGGAAAGGCTGGTGATTGGGGCGAGGGGAGAGATTGTCAATCACTGGGGGGAGACTGGTGATCAGGGCGGGGGGGGAGATTGTCAATCACTGGGTGGGGGGCTGATGATCGGGGCTGGGGGAGAGATTGTCAGTCACTGGGGGGGAGGCTGGTGATTGGAGCGGGGGGAGATTGTCAATCGCTGGGGGGAGGCTGGTGATCGGGGCGGTGGGAGATTGTCAATCACTGGAGGGGGGGCCGGTGATCGGAGCTGTGCGGGGGGGAGATTGTCAATTACTGGGTGGGGGGCTGGTGATCGGGGCTGGGGGGAGGAGATTGTCAATCACTGGGGGTGAGGCTGGTGATCAGGGCTGTGGGGGGGGAGATTGTCAATCACTAGGTGGGGGGCTGGTGATCGGGTTGGGGGGGGGAGATTGTCAATCACTGGTGGACGGGCTGGTGATCGGGGCAGGGGGGAGATTGTCAATCACTGGGGGAAAGGCTGGTGATCAGGGCTGTGGGGGTGGAAATTTTCAATCACTGGGGGGAGGCTGGTGATCGGGGCTGGTGGGGGAGATTGGCAATCTCTGGGTGGGGGGCTGGTGGTCGGGGCTGGGGGTGGAGATTGTCAATCACTGGGGAACGGCTGGTGATCGGGGTGGGGGGAGAGATTGTCAATCACTGGGGGGGAGGCTGGTGATTGGGGCGGGGGGAGATTGTCAATCACTGTGGGGAGGCTGGTGATCAGGGCTGGGCGGGGAGATTGTCAATCACTGCGGGGGAGGCTGGTGATTGGAGCGGTGGGAGATTGTCAATCACTGGGGGAGAGGCTGGTGATCGGGGCTGGGGGGGGGGAGATTGTCAATCACTGGGGGAGAGGCTGGTGATTGGGGCTTGGTGGGGGGATTGCCAATCACTGGGGGGGGCTGGTGATCGAGGCTGGGGGGAGGGAGATTCTCAATACTGGGTGGGGGCTGGTGATCGGGGCTGGGGGGGGAGATTGTCAATTACTGGATGGGGGGCTGGTGATCGGGGTGGGGGGGGGGAGATTGTCAATCACTGGTGAAAGGCTGGTGATCAGGGCGGGGGGAGATTGTCAATCACTGGGGGGGAGGCTGGTGATCGGGGCTGGGGAGGGAAGATTGTCAATCATGGGGGGAGGCTGATGATTGGGGCGGGGGGGAGATTGTCAATCACTGGCGGGGGGCTGGTGATCGGGGCTGGGGAGAGGGAGATTGTCAATCACTGGTGGGGGGCTAGTGATCGGGGCTGTGCGGGGAGATTGTCAATCACTGGCTGGGGGGCTGGTGATCAGGGCTGTGGGGGGGGGGAGATTGTCAATCACTGGGGGGAGACTGGTGATCGTGGATGGGGGAGG
The DNA here is from genome assembly GCF_052327205.1 of Somniosus microcephalus. NCBI lineage: Eukaryota > Metazoa > Chordata > Chondrichthyes > Squaliformes > Somniosidae > Somniosus > Somniosus microcephalus. The sequence goes on from NC_140989.1 coordinate 259,184,538, forward strand.
AGATTGTCAATCACTGGTGGAGGGGCTGGTGATCGGGGCGGGGGGGAGATTGTCAATTACTGCGGGGAGACTGGTGATCGGGGCTGGGGGGGAGATTGTCAATCACTGGGTGGGGGGCTGGTGATCAGGGCTGGGGGAGGAGATTGTCAATCACTGGGGGAGAGGCTGGTGATTGGGGCTGGGGGGAGGGAGATTGTCAATCACTGGGGGGGGCTGGTGATCGGAGCTGGGGGGATGGAGATTGTCAATCACTGGGTGGGGGGCTGGTGATCAGGGCTGTGGGGGGGGGAAATTTTCAATCACTGGGGGGAGGTTGGTGATCGGGGCTGGTGGGGGAGATTGGCAATCTCTGGGTGGGGGGCTGGTGATCGGGGCTGTGGGGGGAGATTGTCAATCACTGGGGAAAGGCTGGTGATCGGGGCGGGGGGAGAGATTGTCAATCACGGGGGGGGAGGCTGGTGATCAGGGCAGGGGGAGATTGTCAATCACTGGACGGGGGGCTGGTGATCGGAGCTGTGGCGGGGGGAGATTGTCAATCACTGCGGGGGAGGCTGGTGATCGGGGCGGGGGGGGAGATTGTCAATCACTGGGTGGGGGGCTGGTGATCAGGGCTGGGGTGAGTGAGAGTGTCAATCACTGTGGGGAGGCTGGTGATCGGGGCTGGGGGGGGAGATTGTCAATCACTGGATGGGGGGCTGGTGATCGGGGCTGGGGTGAGGGAGATTGTCAATCACTGGGGGGAGGCTGGTGATCGGGGCTGGGGGGGGAGATTGTCAATTACTGGGTGGGGGGCTGGTGATCAGGACTGGGGTGAGGGAGATTGTCAATCACTGGGGGGAGGCTGGTGATCGGGGCTGGGGTGAGGGAGATTGTCAATCACTTGGGGGAGGCTGGTGATCGGGGCTGAGGGGTGGAGATTGTCAATCACTGGGTGGGGGGCTGGTGATCAGGACTGGGGTGAGGGAGATTGTCAATCACTGCGGGGAGGCTGGTAATCGGGGCTGAGGGGGGAGATTGTCAATCACTGGGTGGGGGGCTGGTGATCGGGGCGGGGGTAGATTGTCAATCACGGGGGGATGCTGGTGATCGGGGCTGGGGGGGGGAGATTGTCAATCATTGATGGAGAGGCTGGTGATCAGGGCTGTGGGGGGGGGAGATTGTCAATCACTGGGCGGGAGCCTGGTGATCAGGGCTGTGGGGGGGGAGATTATCAATCACTGGGTGGGGGGCTGGTGATCGGGGCTGGGGCGGAGATTGTCAATCACTGGGGGAGGGGCTGGTGAAGGGGGCTGGGGGGAGATTGTCAATCACTGGGTGGGGGGCTGGTGATTGGGGCTGTGGGGGGGGAGATTGTCAATCATTGATGGAGAGGCTGGTGATCAGGGCTGTCGGGGGGGGAGATTGTCAATCACTGGGTGGGAGGCTGGTGATCAGGGCTGCGGGGGGGAGATTATCAATCACTGGGTGGGGGGCTGGTGATCGGGGCTGTGGGGGGGAGATTGTCAATCACTGGGGGAGAGGCTGGTGATCAGGGCTGCGGGGAGGGAGATTGTCAATCACTGCGGGGTAGGCTGGTGATCGGGGCTGGGGGTGGAGATTGTCAATCACTGGGGGGGGTTGCTGGTGATCGGGGCTGGGGGCGGGAGATTGTCAATCACTGGGTGGGGGGCTGGTGATCGGGGCTGGGGGCGAGATTGTCAATCAGTGGCTGGGGGGCTGGTGATCGGGGCTGTGGGGGGGAGATTGTCAATCACTGGGGAAAGGCTGGTGATCGGGGCGGGTGGGAGAGATTGTCAATCACTGGGGGGGAGGCTGGTGATCGGGGCTGGGGGGAGCTTGTCAATCACTGGGTGGGGAGCTGGTGATCGTTGCTGTGGCGGGGGAGATTGTCAATCACTGGGGGAGAGGCTGGTGATCAGGGCTGTTGGGGGGCGAGATTATCAATCACTGGGTGGGAGGCTGGTGATCAGGGCTGCTGGGGGGAGATTGTCAATCACTGGGTGGGGGGCTGGTGATCGGGGCTGGGGGGGAGATTGTCAATTACTGGGGGAGAGGCTGGTGATCGGGGCAGGGGGAGATTGTCAATCACTGCTGGGGAGGCTGGTGATCGGGGCTGGGGGAGATTGTCAATCACTGGGTGGGGGGCTGGTGATCGGGGCTGGGGTGAGGGAGATTGTCAATCACTGGGGGGAGGCTGGTGATCGGGGCTGGGGGGGGAAATTGTCAATCACTGGGTGGGGGGCTGGTGATCAGGGCTGGGGTGAGGGAGATTGTCAATCACTGGAGGGAGGCTGGTGATCGGGGCTGGGGGGGGAGATTGTCAATCACTGGGGGGAGGCTGGTGATCGGGGCTTGGGGGGAGATTGTCAATCACTGGGTGGGGGGCTTGTGATCGGGGCTGGGGGGGGAGATTGTCAATCCCTGGTGAAAGGCTGGTGATCGGGGCGGGGGGAGAGCTTGTCAATCACTGCGGGGGAGGCTGGTGATTGGGGCGCGGGCAGATTGTCAATCACTGGGGGGAGGCTGGTGATCAGGGCTGGGGGGGAGATTGTCAATCACTGGGTGGGGGGCTGGTGATCGGGGCTGGGCGGGGAGATTGTCAATCACTGGGTGGGGGGCTGGTGATCGGTGCGGGGGGAGATTGTCAATCACGGGGGGGGGACGCTGGTGATCGGGGCTTGCGGGGGAGAGATTGTCAATCACTGGGGGGGAGGCTGGTGATCGGGGCTGGGGGCGGAGATTGTCAATCACTGCGGGGGGCTGGTGATCGAGGCTGGGGGGAGAGAGATTGTCAATCACTGGGTGGGGGGCTGGTGATCGGGGCTGGGGGGGAGATTGTCAATCACTGGGGAAAGGCTGGTGATCGGGGCGGGGGGGGAGATTGTCAATCACTGCGGGGGGGCTGGTGATCGGGGCTGTGGGGGGAGATTGTCAATCACTGGGTGGGGGGCTGGTGATCGGGGCTGCGGGGGGAGATTGTCAATCACTGGGGAAAGGCTGGTGATCGGGGCGGGGGGGGAGATTGTCAATCACTGGTTGGGGGGCTGGTGATCGGGGCTGGGGGGGGAGATTGTCAATCACTGAGGGGGAGGCTGGTGATTGGGGCGGGGGGAGATTGTCAATCACGGGGGAAAGGCTGATGATTTGGGCTGTGGGGTGGGAGATTGTCAATCACTTGGGGGGAGACTGGTAATCAGGGCTGGGGGGGAGATTGTCAGTCACTGGGTGAGGGGCTGGTGATCGGGGCAGTGGGGGGGAGATTGTCAATCACTGGGGAAAGGCAGGTGATCAGGGCTGTGGCGGGGGGAGATTGTCAATCACTGGGTGGGAGGCTGGTGATCAGGGCTGGAGGGGGCGAGATTGTCAATCACTGGGTGAGGGGCTGGTGATCGGGGATGGGGGGGGAGATTGTCAATCACTGGGGGGAAAGGCTGGTGATCGGGGCTGTGGGGGGGGGAGATTGTCAATCACTTGGGGGGGGAGGCTGGTGATCGGGGCTGTGGGGGGGGAGATTGTCAATCACTACGGGGGAGACTGGTGATCGGGGCTGGGGGGGAGATTGTCAATCACTGGCTGTGGGACTGGTGATCAGGGCTGGGGGAGGTGATTGTCAATCACTGGGGGAGGGGCTGGTGATCGGAGCTGTGGGGGGGGGAAATTATCAATCACTGGGGAAAGGCTGGTGCTCGGGGCGGGGGGAGAGATTGTCAATCACTGGGGGGGAGGCTGGTGATTGGGGCGGGGTGAGATTGTCAATCACTGGTGGACGGGCTGGTGATTGGGGCGGGGGGGAGATTGTCAATCACTGGGTGGGGGCTGGTGATCAGGGCTGTGGGGGGAGATTTTCAATCACTGGCTGGGGGGCTGGTGATCGGGGCGGGGGGGGGAGATTGTCAATCACTGGGGGAGAGGCTGGTGATCGGGGCTGTTGGGGGGAGATTGTCAATCACTGGGTGGGGGGCTGGTGATCAGGGCTGTGGGGGGAGATTGTCAATCACTGGCTGGGGGGCTGGTGATCGGGGCGGGGGGGGGAGATTGTCAATCACTGGTGAAAGGCTGGTGATCGGGGCGGGGGGAGAGATTGTCAAACTCTGGGGGGGAGGCTGGTGATCAGGGCTGGGGGCAGAGATTGTGAATCACTGCGTGGGGGATGCTGGTGATCGGAGCTGGGGGGGGAAGATTTTCAATCACTGGGGGGGGGAGGCTGGTGATCGGGGCTGGGGGGTGAGATTGTCAATCACTGGGGGGGGGCTGGGGATCGGGGCTGGGGGGAGGGAGATTGTCAATCACTGGGTGGGGGGCTGGTAATCGTGGCCGTGGGGGGGAAATTGTCAATCACTGGGGGAAGGCTGGTGATCGGGGCTGGGGGGGAGATTGTCAATCACTGGGTGGGGGGCCGGTGAACGGGACTGGGGGGGTGATTGTCAATCACTGGGGAAAGGCTGGTGATCGGGGCGGGGGGAGAGATTGTCAATCACTGGGGGGGGAGGCTGGTGATTGGGGCGGGGTAAATTGTCAATCACTGGGGGGAGGCTGGTGATCGGGGCTGGGGGGTGAGATTGTCAATCACTCGGGGGGAGGATGGTGATTGGGGCGGGGGGAGATTGTCAATCACTGCGGGGAGGCTGGTGATCGGGGCGGGGGGAGATTGTCAATCACGGGGGGAGGCTGGTGATCGGGGCTGTGGGGGGGGAGATTGTCAATCACTGGGGGAGAGGCTGGTGATCGGGGCTGGGGGGAGGGAGATTGTCAATCTCTGGGGGGGAGGCTGGTGATCGGGGCTGTGGGGGGGAGATTGTCAATCATAAGAACATAAGAACATAAGAAATAGGAGCAGGAGTAGGCCAATTGGCCCCTCGAGCCTGCTCCACCATTCAATAAGATCATGGCTGATCTGATCGTAACCGCCAATCCACTATGACAGGACTGATGTGCCTCAATTATTCCGAGACTCGAAGTTAGCAGAACAAAAGTAAGGCTTTTATTAACTCAGAACATAACACGTAAAATAGAGAGATGTCTTCCTTCAGGAGGCTGATGCCCGACTGAACTTAGATTACAAAGGAGCCAGGTATGGGCGGAGCCCTGCACACAACCAGTTCCAGCACATTCCAATACATAATACATGAGGACTGGGGAAGGGAAAAGACACAGAAAGCAGGCAGTTACAAGACACAGAAAACAGGCAGTGATGAATGGAATATATTTCATCACATTCACCCCTTTTATAGATTTAGTCTGTTCGGGGGTTTGATAGTCCTCTGCGACCGACGTGGCTGTTGTGGTGCCGCGGGTGTCGGCTGGGTGTCCCCGGTAGCCTCCTGGGTCTCTGCCGGGGGTGCCGCCGGGGTTGTTGAAGGGGTAGTTGGTGGGGGTGCCGTTGGTCGATGTTCTTCCGGGGGTGATGAAAGAATAGTGGGTGGGTAAGGGTTGCTGTGATCGTCGTCGCTGCTATTGCCGTGGTTGTTGTCGATGCCGGCTGGGGCGACGTCTTTTATGGACACGGTGTCCTCCCTTCCGTCGGCGTGCCGGACATATGCGTATTGGGGGTTGGCGTGGAGTAGGTGTACTGGCTCCACGAGAGGGTCCGTCTTGTGGCCCCTCACATGCCTTCGCACGAGTACCGGACCTGGGGTGGAGAGCCATGACGGCATGGATACGCCTGAGGTGGATTTCCGAGGAAAGACAAACATTCGTTCATGAGGCGTGGCATTAGTGGCCGTACACAATAGCGACCGTATCGAATGGAGCACATCTGAGAGGACTTCCTGCCAGCGGGAGATAGGGAGGCCCTTGGTCCTTAGAGCTAGAGTGACTGCTTTCCACACTGTCCCGTTCTCTCGCTCCACCTGGCCGTTACCCCGGGGGTTGTAGCTGGTGGTACGGCTCGTGGCGATCCCCTTGGACAGCATGTACTGGCGTAGCTCTTCACTCATGAAGGACGCCCCCCTATCCGTGTGGATATAGCTCGGCATACCGAACAGGCAGAACAGGCTGTTGAGGCATTTAATGTCTGGGCAGGGGAAGGCGAATGGGAAACGGGAGTATTCGTCCACAATGTTCAGGAAGTAAACATTGCGGTCGACGGACGGGAGGTGGCCCTTGAAATCTAAGCTGAGCCGCTCGAAGGGCCGTGTAGCTTTGATTAAGTGGGCTCTATCTGGGCGGTAGAACTGAGGCTTGCACTCAGCGCAAGTGCGGCAGTTCCTGGTCAGAGACCGAACTTCCTCAATCGAGTAGGGTAAGTTACGGGACTTTATGAAGTGGAACAGCCGCGTGACCCCTGGGTGGCAGAGGTCGTTGTGGAGGGTCTGTAGCCGATCCTCGGTGGCGCTGGCACACATCCCTCGTGAGAGGGCGTCAGGGGATTCGTTAAGGGCCCCTGGCCGGTAAATGATGTCGTACTCGAAAGTGGAGAGCTCGATCCGCCACCTAAGAATCTTATCATTTTTAATCTTCCCCCTCTGTTTATTGTTGAACATAAACGCTACCGACCGCTGGTCGGTAAGTAGGGTGAAGCGTTTGCCGGCTAGGTAGTGGCGCCAGTGGCGCACTGCCTCCACGATGGCCTGGGCCTCCTTTTCCATGGAGGAGTGTCTGATCTCGGGGCCTTGGAGGGTCCTCGAGAAGAAAGCTACGGGCCGCCCCGCCTGGTTGAGGGTGGCCGCCAAGGCGAAGTCGGACGCATCACTTTCCACTTGAAATGGAGTGTTCTTGTCCACTGCCTGTAGCGTGGCCCGCTCAATATCCTGCTTAATGCTTTTGAAGGCGGCGTGGGCCTCAGCAGGGAGCAGAAAAGAGGATGCTTTCAAGAGGGGGCGGGCTTTGTCGGAGTAGTTGGGGACCCATTGGGAATAGTAAGAAAATAACCCCAGGCACCTTTTCAGGGCTTTGGGAGTGTTGGGCAGGGGCAGCTCCCGTAGGGGGCGCAATCAGTCGGGGTCTGGTCCGATTTCCCCATTCTCCACCACGCTGCCCAGTATGCAGAGGCGCGTGGTGTTGAAAACGCACTTGTCCTCGTTATAGGTGAGGTTGAGTTTTTGTGCGGTTTTCAGGAACCTCTCGAGGTTCGAGTCGTGATCCTGCTGGTTGTGACCGCAGATGGTGACGTTGTCGAGGTAGGGGAAGGTTGCCTGCAAGTGGTGGTCATCGACCATGCGATCCATCTCCCTCTGAAAGACCGAGACCCCGTTCGTCACCCCAAAGGGGACTCTGAGGAATTGGTAGAGGCGTCCGTTCACCTCGAAGGCGGTGTACGGGCGGTCCTCTGGTCTGATAGGGAGCTGGTGGTACGCTGACTTGAGGTCGATGGTGGAGAACACCCGGTATTGGGCGATTTGGTTCACCATTTCTGATATGCGGGGTAGCGGGTAGGCGTCTAGTAGGGTGTACCTGTTGATCGTTTGACTATAGTCGATCACCATCCGTTTCTTCTCGCTACCCCTTACCACTACCACTTGGGCGCGCCACGGGCTGTTGCTGTGTTCAATAATGCGCTCTTTCAGGAGCCTGTCTACCTCGGTCGCGATAAACCGCCTGTCCTCCCAGCTGTACCTCCTGCTTTTGGTCGCTATTGGCCGGCAGTTAGGGGTAAGGTTCGCGAATAGCGAAGGCGGCTTTACCTTCAGGGTAGCCAGACCGCACACTGTGAGGGGCGGCTGGGACCCACCGTACTTGAGCGTGATGCTTTGGTGGTTGCACTGGAAATCCAAACCCAAGATCACGCCCGCACATAGATTCTTCATGATTAATACTTTAAAATTATCATACACAGTTCCGTTAACGCACAATTGTACCGTGCAGTAACCCAGAATGGTCGATGTCTGGGTTTTATCGGCCATAGAGATGGTACCCTGAGCAGGGACCACCTTTAGGGAGAGTTGTTGTGCCAGTTCAGGGTGGATAAAACTCTCCGTGCTTCCACTGTCAATTAAGCATTTAACCCGGCACCCGTTTACCTCGATGTCCACCATTGATTTGGATAGCGGATGCGGCCTGGTCTGGTCCACTGTGACCGATGCCACTGTAGGGCCCTGATCGAGACAAGATGGCGTCCACGCTGTCTGCTCATAAGATGGCGGACCCCACGAGGTCGGGCAAGATGGCGTCCAAGATGGCCGCTTCCACGGCGCACACGCGGCGGTGGCGGGTTTTCCGGCGGTTGGTTTTCCGGCGGGGTTCCCTCTGCACACCTTCCCGAAGTGCCCCTTCTTACCGCACTTAAAGCAGGTGGTGCCTTTCGCCGGGCACAGGTTTCTGGTGTGCTTTGGCTGCCCGCAGAAGTAGCAGTTGGGTCCTTGATGCGTCGCGGCTGTTGTAGGGCTTCTGGGGGGAGAGCTGGGCCCCGCCGGTGTCGGGCTGCCGGGCGGTGAAGATGCCTTCCAAGATGGCGGTGCCCTCGGCGCACACGTGGCGGCGTGGGCGGCGCGGGCTGAAGAGTAGGCGTCCGAGTTTCTCTGGGCCATCTCCAGGGACCGCGCGGTGTCCGCAGCCTGTTTCAGGTCCAACTCCGTTTTTTCCAGCAGTCTTTGCCGGATGTGAGTGGAGCTGAGGCCTGTGATAAAGGCATCGCGAACAAGCTCGTCGGTGTACACTGCGGCTTTTACATCTCGGCACTTACAGTCCTTGCCAAGCTTTTTCAGGATGCTTAGGAACTCCTCCACCGATTCCCCAGGTCGCTGTGCGCGAGTAGCGAGTAGATGCCTAGCATACACCTCATTCGTAGGCTGCTGGTAATGCGCCTTTAAGGTGTTGCAGGCGGCCAGGTACGTATCGGCGTCCTGGATGAGGGGGTAAACCCGGTGGCTTACCCAATTCCGTAGCATTCCGAGTCTCATCTTCGCAGTGTCCGTAGCGTCTTTGACGGCTGCGGAATTGTCCAGGAAGAATTCCATACAGTCAAACCAGTGTCCGAAGCGTGCTGATGCGTCCGGAGCATGTTGATCCAAATCCAAACGTTCGGGTTTCAGGAGTTGATCCATAGTGTTGAAAATTGAGTTAATAAAATTGATGTGCCTCAATTATTCCGAGACTCGAAGTTAGCAGAACAAAAGTAAGGCTTTTATTAACTCAGAAAATAACACGTAAAATAGAGAGATGTCTTCCTTCAGGAGGCTGATGCCCGACTGAACTTAGATTACAAAGGAGCCAGGTATGGGCGGAGCCCTGCACACAACCAGTTCCAGCACATTCCAATACATAATACATGAGGACTGGGGGAAGGGAAAAGACACAGAAAGCAGGCAGTTACAAGACACAGAAAACAGGCAGTGATGAATAGAATATATTTCATCACAAGGACTATCTCCTGAATCCAACAGAATTAGACACACGAAACAGGAGCAGGATCAGGCTACACGGCCCCTGGGCCCGCTCCGCTACCCACAGGGCCATGACCGATCCGAACCTAGACTCATGTCCAATTTCCTGCCCGCTCCCCGTAACCCTTAATTCCCTTTTCTTCTAGGAAACTGTCTATTTCTGTTTTACATTTATGTAATGATGTAGCTTCGACAGCTTTTTGGGGCAGCATATTCCATGGACCTACCACCCTCTGAGTGAAGTAGTTCCTCCTCATCTCAGTTTTGAAAGAGCAGCCCCTTATTCTAAGACTATGCCCCCTAGTTCTAGTTTCACCCATCATCTGGAACATCCTCCCTGCATCCACCCAATCCAACCCCTTCACAATCTTATATGTTTCAATAAGATCGCCTCTCATTCTTCTGAACTCCAATGAGTAGAGTCCCAATCTACTCAACCTCTCCTCATATGTCCATCCCCTCATCCCCGGGATTAACCGAGTGAACCTTCTTTGTACTGACTCGAGAGCAAGTATGTATTTTCTTAAGTATGGACACCAAAACTGTATGCAGTATTCCAGGTGCGGTCTCACCAATACCTTGTATAACTGAAGCAATACCTCCCTATTTTTATATTCTATCCCCCTAGCAATGAAAGCCAACATTCCATTGGCCTTCTTAATCACTTGCTGCACCTGCATACTAACCTTTTGAGTTTCGTGCACCAGGACCCCCAGGTCCCTTTGTACTTCAGTACTTTCAGTTTCTTGCCATTAAGATAATAACTTACTCTACGATTTTTCCTGCCAAAGTGCATAACCTCACACTTTCCAGTATTGTATTCCATCTGCCAAATCTCTGCCCACTTGCTTAGCCTGTCTATGTCCCCTTGCAGGTTTTTTATGTCCACCTCACTCGCTACTTTCCCTCCCATCTTAGTATCATCTGCAAACTTTGATATGTTACACTCGGTCCCCTCCTCCAAATCGTTAATATAGATTGTAAAGAGTTGGGGACCCAGCACTGACCCCTGCGGAACACCACTGGTTACTGATTGCCAGTCTGAGAATGAACCATTTATCCCAACTCTCTGCCTTCTGTTAGACAGCCAATCCTCTATCCATGCCAGAATATTACCCCCAATCCCGTGATTTTTTACCTTACGCAATAATCTTTTGTGTGGCACCTTGTCAAATGCCTTTTGGAAGTCTAAATACACTACGTCCACTGGTTCACCTTTATCCACCCTATATGTTACTTCCTCAAAGACCTCCAGCAAATTTGTCAAACATGACTTCCCCTTCATAAAACCATGCTGACTTTGTCTTATTAAATTATGATTATCCAAATGTCCTGTTACTGTCTCCTTAATAATGGACTCCAAAATTTTACCTACCACAGATGTTAGGCTAACCGGTCTATAGTTTCCAGCCTTCTGTCTACTGCCATTTTTAAATAAGGGTGTTACATTAGCAGTTTTCCAGTCTGCCGGGACCTTTGCTGAGCCCAGGGAGTTTTGGAAGATTATTACCAATGCATCCACAATCCCTACCGTCACTTCCCTCAAGACCCTAGGATGTAAGCCATCAGGTCCAGGTGATTTATCCGCTTTGAGTCCCATTATTTTACCGAGTACCACTTCCTTAGTGATTTTGATCGTGTTTATCTCCTCCCCCCCTATAGCCCCCTGCTTGTTCAGTGTTGGGATATTCTTGGTGTCCTCTACTGTAAAGACTGATACAAAATATTCATTCAGTGGCCCAGTAATTCCTGTCGGGGGCTTGCCGCGCGTGCAAGCCCCCGATGTGCGCTCACCCTGCGCGCCAACATCTGAAACCTGGCCCGCAGTGGATTTCCTGTCAGTGGCCAGGTTCTGATCCCGGCGCGCTGTGCTAACCTGACCCAGCGGCGTAGTTAGTGCAATGTGCCGGTTGGGATTAGGTGAGCACTGTTCAGCCAATCAGGGGAGGGGAAACTTCATTCATAAGTTTGATAGTAAAGACTGTCAAACTCATGAAAAGTACTGCACCCCAAAACACTACTTAAACTTTAAATAAAATTTTAAAAAGCATCCCAATAATTAAATTAACTATGAATAACTTTAAAAAACTATTTTAAACAATTAATCAAATTTTTGAAAAAAATAAATTTTTAAAAAATAGTGTCTAAAACTAAACTTACCTGACTGTAGATTCTTTAAAAATAATAAACCTGTGGAAAAAAAAATTCTAAATTGTACTAAAAGACCACTTACCTGTAAAACTAAGTACTTACGTGTGGTTTTTCAATGCGTAAAAACCGGAGGCCTTTACACATGCGCAAATCTGTAAAAATACAGGAAATCCAAGTCGCACGCGCTGCCCGATACCGCGCATGCGTTCAGCCTCTTAACCCCTTGGGTCAGAGGACAGGAAATGCTGGTTTTCAGCGCATGCGCTGTGCATGCTGAAAACCGACAATTCCTCCTGGCACACGCGTGAGTACCCCGTCCTTACTCACGCGTTGTGACAGGAATTACTGGGCCAGTGTTTTTGCCATCTCCATATTTACCACCATTAATTTCCCGGTCTCATCCTCTAAGGGACCGACATTTACTTTAGCCACCCTTTTTCTTTTTATATAACTATAAAAACTCTTACTATCTGTTTTTATATTTTTTGCTCGTTTACTTTCATAATCTATCTTCCCTTTCTTAATCAATCTTTTTGTTATTTTTTGCTGTCTTTTAAAGTTTTCCCAATCCTCTATCCTCCCACTAGATTTGGCTACCTTATATGCCCTTGTTTTTAGTCGAATACTATCCTTAATTTCTTTACTTAGCCACGGATGGCTGTCTTTTCTTTTACACCCTTTTCTTCTCAGTGGAATATACTTTTTTTGGAAGTTGTAAAATAACTCCTTAAATATACACCACTGATCATGTATCGTCTTACCCTTTAATCTATTTTCCCAATCCACTTTACTCAATTCCGCTCTCATACCTTCATAGTCTCCTTTATTCAAGCTTAGCACGCTTGTTTGAGATACAACCTCCTCACCCTCTAATTGAATATGGAATTCAACCATGTTATGGTCACTCATTCCAAGGGGATCCTTTACTAGGACATTTTTAATTAATCCTGTCTCGTTACACAGGACCAGATCTAAGGTTGCTTGCCCTCTGGTCGGTTCAGTTACATACTGCTCAAGAAACCCATCCCTAATACACTCAATGAACTCATCCTCAAGGCAGCCCTGCCCAATTTGATTTGTCCAATTAATATGATAGTTAAAATCCCCCATAATTATAGATGTTCCCTTATTACAAGCCTCAACTATTTCCTGATTGATACTCCGTCCAACAGAGTTGCGACTGTTCGGAGGCCTATAGACTACGCCCACTAGTGTTTTTTCCCCTTATTATTCCTTATCTCCACCCAAACTGTTTCATTATCCTGATCTTTTGACCCAATATCATTTCTCTGTATTACAGTGATTCCTTCCTTTATTAACATAGCCACCCCACCTCCCCTTCCTTCCTGCCTGTCCTTCCTGATTGTTAAATAACCTGGTATGTTTAATTCCCAGGCATTGTCACCCTGCAGCCATGTTTCTGTAATGGCCACAAGATCCTACCCATATGTAGCTATTTGTGCCATTAACTCGTCTATTTTGTTACGAATGCTACGTGCATTCAGATAGAGAACTTTCAAATGTGTTTTGTGACACTTAGTTCCTGCTTTTGCCCTTTTTATTACTTTACCTTTTACTCCATACCTACTGCCCCTTCCTGACACGCTCTGGTTTTTAATTTCCCCACTGCTACCTAAGTCTATGACCTTCTCTGTTGTCATTTTTATTATTTGTTCTCTAGGAACCTCCCCCCCACTAGTTAGTTTAAAGCCCTCTCTACAGCCCTAGTTATATGATCCGCCAGGACTCTAGTCCCAGCACTGGCCAAGTGAAGCCCGTCCCAATGGAACAGCTCCCTCCTGCCCCAGTACTGGTGCCAGTGTCCCAGGAAGCAAAACCCATTTCTCCCACACCAGTCTTTGAGCCACGCATTTAACTCTCTTATTTTATTTGTCCTAGCCAAATTCGCTCGTGGCTCAGGTAATAATCCAGAGATTATTACCCTTGAGGTTCTGTTTTTTAATTTGACCCCTAGCTGCTCATACTCCTTTAACAGAACCGGCTTCCTAGTCCTATCTATGTCGTTTGTACCAACATGGACCACGACGACTGGATCCACCCCCTCCCACTGCAAGTTTCTTTCCAGCCCAGAGGAGGTGTCCTTAACCCTAGCACCGGGTAGGCAACACAGCCTACGGGACTCTCGCTCTTGGCTGCAGAGAACTCTATCTATCCCTCTAATAATACTATCCCCTACCACTACAACATTTCTATTTACTCCCCTCTCTTGAATGGCCCCCCCGCTCCACGGTGCTGTGGCCAGGTTGCTCATCCTCCCTGCAGTCCCTGCTCCCGTCCACACAGGGAGTAAGAACCTCGAACCTGTTGGACAAGAGCAAGGGCTGTGGCTCCTCCAACACTACCTCCTGGATCCCCGTACCTGCCTCACTCGTAGTCACACCGTCCTGACCCTGGCCATGGGCTACATCTGAATTAGTTAACTTCATAGGTGTGACCACCTCCTGATACACAGAGTCCAGGTACTTCTCCCCCTCCCTGATGTGTCGCAGTGTCCGAACCTCAGACTCCAGCTCATCAACACGGAGCTGGAGATCCTGTAGCGGCAGACACTTGTCACAGATGTAATCACCGTTAGCCTCAATGGGGTCTACCGGCTCCCACATCTCGCAACAGTAACACATCACCTGCTCCATTCTATGTAATTAATTAAAAAAAAATTATTGTTAGTTATAGACACCCTCTGCCCGATTATAGATGCTGGTATCCCCTTTAATTAATTGGATTTAAATTAAATCAATCCCTCTAATTACACCAGTTAAATGGTTTACCAACTGTCTCCACTGCAGCACAGAGACCCGAGAAACAAAACGCAGAATTTAAGCTTGTAATGAAAAGAAGAAATACTCACCAACCAATCCAACCAATCACTTACCTGCTTCCTGGTGACGTCACTCTTGGATTATTTTTTACCTCTCTCCTCTGCTGTTGAGTTGGTACGCCTCGGGTCGCTGCCGGTTATAAGCTCCGCCTCGCCTGACCTCACTGCTCACTCCCAGGTCCGATGCTGTAGTCGGGCCACGGGTCGCTGCCGGTTATAAGCTCCGCCTCGCCTGACCTCACTGCTCACTCCCAGGTCCGATGCTGTAGTCGGGCCTCGGGTCGCTGCCGGTTATAAGCTCCGCCTCGCCTGACCTCACTGCTCACTCCCAGGTCCGATGCTGTAGTCGGGCCTCGGGTCGCTGCCGGTTATAAGCTCCGCCTCGCCTGACCTCACTGCTCACTCCCAGGTCCGATGCTGTGGGGGAGGCTGGTGATCGGGGCTGGGAGGGGGAGATTGTCAATCACTGGGGGAGAGGCTGGTGATCGGGGCTGGGGGGAGATTGTCAATCACTGGCTGGGGGGCTGGTGATCGGGGCAGGGGGGGGAGATTGTCAATCACTGGGGGGGGCTGGTGATCGGAGCTGGGGGGGGGAGATTGTCAATCACTGGGGGAGGGGCTGGTGATCGGGGCGGGGGGAGATTGTCAATCACTGGGGGGAAAGGCTGATGATTGGGGCTGTGGGGGGGGAGATTGTCAATCACTAGGGTGGAGACTGGTGATCGGGGCTGGCGGGGAGATTGTCAATCACTGGTTGGGGGGCTGGAGTTCGGGATTGGGGGAGGGAGATTGTCAATCACTGGGTGGGGGGCTGGTGATCGGTGCTGGGGGGGAGATTGTCAATCACTGGGGGAGAGGCTGGTGATCGGGGCGGGTGGGAGAGATATTGTCAATCACTCGGGGGGAGGCTGGTGATCGGGGCTGGGGGAAGATTGTCAATCACTGGGTGGGGGGCTGGTGATCGGGGCTGTGGGGGGGGGAGATTGTCAATCACTGGGGGTGAGGCTGGTGATCAGGGCTTTTGTGGGGGGAGATTATCAATCACTGGGTGGGAGGCTGGTGATTAGGGCTGCGGGGGGGAGATTGTCAATCACTGGGTGGGGGGCTGGTGATCGGGGCTCGGGGGGGAGATTGTCAATTACTCGGGGAGGGGCTGGTGATCAGGGCTGGGGGAGATTGTCAATCACAGGGGGCAGGCTGGTGATCGGGGCGGGGGGAGATTGTCAATCACTGGAGGGGGCTGGTGATCGGGGCTGTGGGGAGGGAGATTGTCAATCACTGGGTGGGGGGCCAGTGATCGGGGCGGAGGGAGATTGTCAATCACTGCGGGGGAGGCTGGTGATCGGGGCTGGGGGAGATTGTCAATCACTGGGGGGAGGCTGGTGATCAGGGCGGGGGGAGATTGTCAATCACTGGGGGGGAGGCTGGTGATCGGGGCTGTGCGGGGGGAGATTGTCAATCACTGGGTGGGGGGCTGGTGATCGGGGCTGGGGGGGGAGAGATTGTCAATCATTGGGGGGGAGGCTGGTGATCGGGGCTGAGGGGGGAGATTGTCAATCACTGCGGGGGGCTGGTGATTGGAGCTGGGGGGAGGGAGATTGTCAATCATTGGGTGGGGGGCTGGTGATCGGGGCTGGGGGGGGAGAGATTGTCAATAATTGGGGGGGAGGCTGGTGATCGGGGCTGGGGGGGGAGATTGTCAATCACTGCGGGGGGCTGGTGATCGGAGCTGGGGGGGGAGAGATTGTCAATCATTGGGGGGGAGGCTGGTGATCGGGGCTGGGGGGGGAGATTGTCAATCACTGCGGGGGGCTGGTGATCGGAGCTGGGGGGAGGGAGATTGTCAATCACTCGGGGGGAGGCTGGTGATCGGGGCTGGGAGGGGGAGATTGTCAATCACTGGGGGGAGGCTGGTGATCGGGGCTGGGGGGGAGATTGTCAATCACTGGGTGGGGGGCTGGTGATCGGGACTGCGGGGGGGAGATTGTCAATCACTGGGGAAAGGCTGGTGATCAGGGCGGGGGGAGAGATTGTCAGTCACTGAGGGCGAGGCTGGTGATTGGAGCGGGGGGAGATTGTCAATCACTGGGTGGGGGGCTGGTGATCGGGGCTGGGGGGGAGATTGTCAATCACTGCGGGGGAGGCTGGTGATTGGAGCGGGGGGAGATTGTCAATCACTGGGGGGAGGCTGGTGATCGGGGCGGGGGGAGATTGTCAATCACTGGGGGGGGTGGCTGGTGATCAGAGCTGTGGCGGGGGGATGTTGTCAATCACTGGGTGGGGGGCTGGTGATCGGGGCGGGAGAGATTTTCAACCACTGGGGGGGAGACTGGTGATCAGGGCTGGGGGGAGATTGTCAATCACTGAGGGGGAGGCTGGTGATCGGGGCTGCGGGGGGGGAGATTGTCAATCACTGGGGGAGACTGGTGATCGGGGCTGGGGGGGGAGATTGTCAATCACTGGGGGAAGCTGGTGATCGGGGCTGGGGGGGGAGATTGTCAATCACTGGCTGTGGGGCTGGTGATCGGGGCTGGGGGGGCAAATTGTCAATCACTGGGGGTGCTGGTGATCGGGGCTGTGGGGTGGGAGATTGTCAATAACTGGGTGGGGGGCTAGTGATCGGGGCGGGGGGAGATTGTCAATCACTGGCAGGGAGGCTGGTGATCGGGGCTGGGAGAGATTGTCAATCACAGGGGGGAGGCTGGTGATCGGGGCGGGGGGAGATTGTCAATCACTGGGGGGTGCTGGTGATCGGGGCTGTGGGGGTTGAGTTTGTCAATCACTGGGTGGGGGGCTGGTGATCGGGGCGGGGGGAGAGTGTCAATCATGGGGGGGGAGGCTGGTGATCGGGGCTGGAGGGGGGAGATTGTCAATCACTGGGTGGGGGAAGCTGGTGATCGGGGCTGCGGGGGGAGATTGTCAATCACTGGGGGGGAGGCTGGTGATCGGGGCTGGGGGGGGAGATTTTCAATCACTGGCTGGGGGGCTGGTGATTGGAGCTGGGCGGAGGGAGATTGTCAATCACTGGGTGGGGGGCCGGTGATCGGGGCTGTGGGGGGGAAATTGTCAATCACTGGGGGCAGGCTGGTGATCGGGGCTGGAGGGGAGATTGCCAATCACTGGGTGGGGGGCTGGTGATCGGGGCTGGGGGGGCAGATTGTCAATCACTGGGGAAAGGCTGGTGATCGGGGCGGGGGGAGAGATTGTCAATCACTGGGGGGGAGGCTGGTGATTGGGGCGGGGGGACATTGTTAATCACTGGGGGGAGGCTGGTGATCAGGGCTGGGGGGTAGATTGTCAATCACTGGGTGGGGGGCTGGTGATCGGTGCTGTTAGGGGGAGATTGTCAATCACTGGGGGGGAGGCTGGTGATTGGGGTGGGGGGAGATTGTCAATCACGGGGGGAGGCTGGTGATAGGGCCGGGGGGAGATTGTCAATCACTGGGAGGAGGGGCTGGTGATCGGAGCTGTGTGGGGGGGTAGATTGTCAATCAATGGGTAGGGGGCTGGTGATCGGGGCGGGGGGATTGTCAATCACTGGGGGGAGGCTGGTGATCGGGGCTGGTGGGTGAGAGATTGTCAATCACTGGGGGGGAGACTGGTGATCAGGGCTGTGGGGGAGATTGTCAATCACTGGCGGGGAGGCTGGTGATCGGGGCTGGGGGGGGGAGATTGTCAATCACTGGGGGAGGCTGGTGATCGGGGCTGGGGGGGGGAGATTGTCAATCACTGGGTGGGGTGCTGGTGATCAGGGCTGGGGGAAGAGATTGTCAATCACTGGGGGGGAGGCTGGTGATCGGGGCTGGGGGGAGGGAGATTGTCAATCATTGGGGGGAGGCTGGTGATCGGGTCTGGGAGGAGGGAGATTGTCAATCACTGGGGGGTAGCTGGTGATCATGGCTGGGGGGAGGGATATTGTCAATCACTGGGTGGGGGGCTGGTGATCGGGGCTGGGGGGGCAGATTGTCAATCACTGGGTGGGGGGCTGGTGATCGGGGCTGGGGGGGGAGATTGTCAATCACTGGGTGGGGGGCTGGTGATCGGGGCTTTGCGGGGGGAGATTGTCAATCACTGGGTGGGGTGCTGGTGATCAGGGCTGGGGGAAGAGATTGTCAATCACTGGGGGGGAGGCTGGTGATCGGGGCTGGGGGCAGGGAGATTGTCAATCACTGGGGGGGAGGCTGGTGATCGGGGCTGGGGGGGCAGATTGTCAATCACTGGGGGGGAGGCTGGTGATCGGGGCTGGGGGGGGAGATTGTCAATCACTGGGTGGGGGGCTGGTGATCGGGGCTGGTGGGGGGGAGATTGTCAATCACTGGGTGGGGGGCTGGTGATCGGGGCTGGGGGGGGGAGATTGTCAATCACTGGGGGGGAGGCTGGTGATCGGGGCTGGGGGCAGGGAGATTGTCAATCACTGGGTGGGGGGCTGGTGATCGGGGCTGGTGTGGAGATTGTCAATCACTGGGGGGGAGGCTGGTGATCGGGGCTGGGGGGGAGATTGTCAATCATTGGGTGGGGGGCTGGTGATCGGTGCTGGTGGGGAGATTGTCAATCACTGGGTGGGGGGCTGGTGATCGTGGCTGGGGGGGAGATTGTCAATCACTGGGTGGGGGGCTGGTGATCGGGGCTTTGCGGGGGGAGATTGTCAATCACTGGGTGGGGGGCTGGTGATCAGGGCTGGGGGAAAAGATTGTCAATCACTGGGGGGGAGGCTGGTGATCGGGGCTGGGGGCAGGGAGATTGTCAATCATTGGGTGGGGGGCTGGTGATCGGTGCTGGTGGGGAGATTGTCAATCTCTGGGTGGGGGGCTGGTGATCGTGGCTGGGGGGGAGATTGTCAATCACTGGGTGGGGGGCTGGTGATCGGGGCTGTGCGGGGGGTAGATTGTCAATCACTGGGTGGGGTGCTGGTGGCCAGGGCTGGGGGAAGTGATTGTCAATCACTGGGGGGAAGCTAGTGATCGGGGCAGGGGGAAGAGATTGTCAATCACTGGGGGGGAGGCTGGTTATCGGGGCTGGGGAAAGCCAAAGGCTTCCTTAAGGAGCCTGGGGGGAGCAGTCCTGGTCCTCCTGGCTCACAAGGAGAGCTGAAACAGTCCCTTACCTTCGGGAACAGGCAGCTCCCGCCTCTCAACCCCTGGAGAACCCGCACAGCAATGGTATATTACAAATTGAGCTCCCAATTGCACTGTGGGAGCCCCCAATTTAAATATGTTAATTAAACATCCTGCTTTCCCACAGCGTGCTACGTGAATGCCTCGATATCCGCCGCCGTAAAATTGTCAACGGGCATGTACACAGTGCGTTGGGGTCGCGTTTCATGTATTTCATTTTTTAACCCCCCACCCCTGACTCTCTCCAGCCCGTCATGTGGAGGGTTAATATCGAGGCTCTAATTTCAGGTCTTGTAGTGTATGTACCTTTAAGAGCCCCTGTGCACTGTAATACAGGTAGTGACCACTCGGGTATATAAGCCTGTATAGCGTCTTGTATCTTTTAGTTCACCTCCAGACTTTGTTCAGTAAACACCTGTTAAACCAACTCCTGCATTCCGTGTCTCCATTAACACACGGATACAACAGGTCTGAATTCTGCGGAAAGACTGAAGATGTGGACTTTTCAGCCTAGAAAGGAGGGGTGTAATTTTGACTCTGTGCGATTGTGTAAAATGGATGATAGCAAATCAGAAGCACATTTTAAATCTCTCCCAATTGTTATTTCCATTGGCTTCCAATCGTCTGCTCGATGATGTTTGTGGTGGCGGCTTGGCCCTTGTTGTAGGCCAGCTCTGTAGCTGTGTCCAGGTTCCTGACAGGAGTCATGAGCCACGTCTGAAGGGGATAGTCCTTGTCACCCAATAGCCAGCCTGGGATCTGATGGCCTGGTTAGAATAAAGGCGGCACAGAGGACTGGCGCAGGATTAATAAATCATGACTGCTGCTAGGAATCCGGGCATAGACCTGCATAATGCGTTGTCTGTGGTAGCAAACCAGCTGGATATGAAGGCACCTTCTATTGAGAAAGATGCCAAGATAGTGAGAGGGGCACACAAGGCAATGTGGTAGCAGTCTTTGGCACCTTGCACCCTGGGGAAACCTGCAATGTGGATGAAGCCTAATGTTCTCTCATCCTGCTTCACTTTGTCCATGGGGAAGTGATGTAGGTCTTCCTCTTGGCATAGAAAGCCTTGGTGTTCTGTCTGACCCCATTAAATCCATTACTCTCTTTCACCCTGGCCATTGCCCTTGGTATGGCCATCATCTCCACTCCCTTAAGTCCAAGGGACGCAGGCTTGAACGGATATAGTGAACAACTGGTTTCGCCATTCACTGCTAGATTTGGCTAGACCACATAAAGCACTATTGGATCCTGCTCTCCTCTGCCAAAACTGTTCACTATTCCAGGAACATCCTGGAATGCAAAGATAACCCCCAGCTTCTTTTTCCTACTGCAATCTGTCTTTGTAAACCCCTCTCTCCTGTATCCTTCACCCTCACCTCTAACAACAAGCATGAGGAGCTTGTGGACTTCTTTGTCACTAAGATTGATACCATCCAATCAGCTGCTTCTGCCACTTCCCTCCTTTCCCTGAACCCACCCGGCCAAATTTCCTCTAAGGTTCCCCAGCTGCCCTACCCCTGAATTCGCATCTTTCTCTAGTTTCTTTCCTATCTCCCCTCATGACCTCTCCGAGCACATCTTGTCCATGAGACCCATTTCCTGCTCCCTCAACCCTATTCCCACTAAACTGCTGACCACCCAGTTTCCTTCCTGGCTCCCATGTTAGCTGATATTGTTAACGGTTCTCTCTCCTCAGGTATTGTCCCCTTTCCTTCAAATCTGCTGTCATCACCCCTCTCAAAAAACTAAACCTTGATCCCTCCATCCTTGTAAACTACTGCCCCATCTCCAACCTCTCTTTCCTCTCCAAAGTCCTTGAATGTGTTAGCAAAATACTGCGGACGCTGGAAATCCAAAATAACAACAGAAAATGCTGGAAAAACTCAGCAGGCCAGGGCAGCATCCATGGAGAGAGAAAGTTAATTCTGTTTCTTTCTCCATGGATGCTGCCCTGGCCTGCTGAGTTTTTCCAGTGTTTTCTGTTGTTATTCCTTGAATGTGTTGTCGCCTCACAAATCCGTGCCTATCTTTCCCGCAATTCCATCTTTGAATCACTCCAATCAGGTTTCCGCCCCGCCACAGTGCCAAAACGGCTCTCATCAAAGTCACAAATGACATCTTATGTGACTGTGACAAAGGTAAACTATCCCTCCTTGTCCTTCTCGATCTATCTGCAGCCTTTGACATGGTTGACCACACCATCCTCCTCCAATGCCTCTCCACTGTCGTCCAGCTGGGTGGGACTGCACTCACCTGGTTCCATTCCTATCTATCTAATCATAGCCAGAGAATCACCTGCAATGGCTTCTTTTACTGCGCCTGCACCATTACCTCTGGTGTCCCCCAAAGATCTATCCTTGACCCTCTCCTATTTTTCATCTACATGCTGCCCCTCCATGACATCATCTGAAAACACAGCATCAGTTTCCACATGTACGCTGATGACACCCAACTCTACCTCAGCACCACTCCTTTTGACCCCTCCACCATCTCTAAATTGTCAGACTGCTTGTCCAACATCCAGTACTGGGTGAACAGAATTTTCCTCCAACTAAATATTGGGAATACCAAAGCCTTCGGTGTGGTGTATGTGCCTTTAAGAGCAATTATGGTGTATGTGCCTTTAAGAACCCCAGGTGTGCGTAATGCCGGTAATTGCCACTTGGGCTATATAAGCCTGTGTATTGTGTATATCCTTTAGAAACCCCCCCCCCCCAGACTTGCTTAGTAAATACCTATGAACCAACTCCTGTCTTCAGTGTCTTTATCTACACACGGACACTACAGTGGCGACGAAGTGGAAACGGACTTACCTGCAATTCGGCAGCACCTCAAGGACATCGATTCCTCCAGCGTCCAGAAGACTCAAGGAAGTAAGAGAAACTGTGGTTTCACCAGCTGGCCAAGCTGGTGACAGGTACTGCGCTAATCCTTCCTGGGCGTCAGGCTGGAGCTCCAGCGGCGGGCTCTACAGCTGAGACAGGCAGCGAAATCGGAGGCAAGCAATAACGGACTGGGAGGGTGCACTCGAGAGACGGCCGGCGCGGCAAGCAGGTCAGCGTTTAGACCTCCGTCGGGAACGAGTCTCCAACAGTGAATAAATGGAAACCACAGTAAAACAGCGTTGTTATCGGTAGCAGCGGCGGGAAAGCGCGGGAAGCGCCATATCGTTGCTACAGAGAGAAAAAAAAAAAGGGCGCGGGAAGCGCCATATCTTTTCTGAAATGCCTAAATCTGGTAATATTGAGGCTTTTGATGGCGAAATAGAAGATTGGACCACATACGTGGAAAGAGTAGCTGCTTATTGCACTGCAAATGGAATAACAGATGAAAAAAAGGCTTCAGTACTTCTGAACTTAATGGGCGCGAAGACATACGGGCTGTTACGAAATTTAATCACTCCAGCCAAACCAAAGGACAAGACTTTTAAAGAAATTGTTGATACCCTGCAGGAGCATTTAAACCCAACACCGCTGCTGATAGCGGAACGATTCAAGTTCTTCAAGAGAAATCAACACAAGAATGAAAGTAACGCTGATTACCTAACCGAATTAAGAAAGCTATCAAAGTACTGCCAATTTGGAGCAGGACTATCGGATTATCTTCGAGACAAATTTGTTTGCGGTCTCTTAAGTGAAGGAACACAAAAAAGACTGCTTTCTGAAAAAGATTTAACATTGGACAAAGCTTTCAGTATGGCTGTATCATACGAAGCAGCAGCAAAAGGAGCTGCAGAGATACAACAAGAGACACAGGACTTCGGCACCCATAAAATGACACAGGAGTTCGGAAGATGTTATCGCTGCGGCAGATCCACCCATAACCAGAGGGACTGCTGGTTCAAGAGCAAAGCATGCAGGCAATGTGGTAAGATTGGACACATTGCACGGGTATGCCAATCTGGACAAAATAAATCCACTGACAGAAAACAAAAAATCAATAAAGAAAAGTACAGGAAGGTACAAATGATGACGGACAATAGCTCCGAAGACCAGAATAGCGATAGCGACTCCGGAAACAAGAGACTAAGCTGTCTCAAATTACATAATGTACTTGCCAAAGAGGATTACCAAACCATTTGGGTTACCCTCACAATAGCAGGGTCCCCAGTTAAAATGGAGCTAGATACAGGATCAGCTCTAACCGTAATAAATCGACGAGATTACGAGAGGCTATTTTCACATATACCTCTAAAAGACACATCCATTATCTTAAAAACATATACGGGGCAGAAAGTCTACCCCAAAGGAAAAATAAGGGTGCCTGTGGTATACAACGGCAAAGAAATACAAAAGTTGTATTTATACATTCTACAAGATGGTGGTCCACCGTTGTTGGGACGTGAATGGATAAGGAAGATACGTTTAGACTGGCACTCCATTCAGGCACTGACGGTGACCAGTAAGGAAAAAAACAATGATGACATCATACCTGAACGATTAAAAGACATCTTGGCCAATGCCAAAGAAGTGTTTCAAGAGAAACTAGGAACCTTGAAAGGCATCACCGCCTCAATAAAAGTGGAAGATACAGCAATTCCAAAATTTTTTAAGGCAAGACCAGTGCCATACGCAATACGTCCGGCAGTCGAGGCAGAGCTGAAGAATTTGGAAAAGGCAGGCGTATTATCCAAAATAGATTGGAGCGAATGGGCAACACCCATCGTTCCAGTCATGAAAAAAACATTGAAAAATAACTCTGAGGAACAGAAAAAAATTCGCATCTGTGGGGACTTTAAGGTGACTGTAAACCCAGTCCTTCACACGGTACAGTATCCTCTTCCGAGGATAGAAGGTATTTTCGCCTCACTATCCGGAGGGAAACGTTTCACAAAAATTGACTTGGCACAGGCATATCTACAGATGGAGGTTGAGGAGACCTCTAAAAAGTATCTCACAATAAACACACACAAAGGCCTGTACCAGTACAATCGACTGGTTTTTGGAATAGCATCAGCTCCAGCTATCTGGCAAAGAGCTATGGAGCAAGTCCTGCAAGGGATTCTGGGGACTCAATGCTACCTAGACGACATCCTTATAACAGGAGAAAATGACAACGAGCACCTTGCCAATTTGGAGCAGGTGCTCACTAGGCTGAAAGAACGGGGCCTACGAGCAAATCGCCCCAAGTGCGAATTTTTCCAAAATCAGATATCGTATTGTGGCCACATAATTAATAAGGAAGGGTTGCATAAGTCACCTGAAAAAATTGAAGCAGTTATAAAAGCCCCAGCACCTGAAAATGTTTCACAATTAAGGTCATTCCTGGGATTAATAAATTACTATCATAAATTTTTACCGAACTTATCAACTATTCTACACCCTCTTAATGATCTTCTACAGACAGGAGTGATTTGGAAATGGAACGAAGACTGTAAACATGCCTTCCATAAATGTAAAGACTTAATCACATCCGAGAAAATTTTGGCTCATTACAACCCATCACTGCCAATCAGACTGGCGTGCGATGCATCCCCTTACGGCATAGGAGCGGTATTGTCCCATAGATTCCCTGATGGCTCAGAACGGCCGATAGCTTTTGCGTCACGCTCATTGAACTCAGCTGAGCGTAACTATGCCCAGATAGACAGGGAAGCACTCAGCCTGGTATGGGGAGTGAAGAAATTCAACCATTACCTACACGGACAAACATTTACCTTGCTGACTGACCATCAACCCCTCATCTCCATATTCAACCCTAAAAAAGGTGTCCCCATTATGACGGCACAAAGACTACAGAGGTGGTCCCTTTTTCTAGGGGCACACCAATACAACATTGAATACAAAGGGTCAAAACAGCATGGGAATGCTGACGGTTTATCACGCCTACCGTTGCCAACGATAGAAGAGGCACCTACAGTAGACCCAGTAGAGATATTCCACTCTACCATAGTGGAATGTCTACCGGTGACAAATTCTGCCATTGAAAGGGAGACAAGAAATGACCCTACTCTCTCATGGGTCTACGATTTAACAGTGAAGGGATGGCCAGCACATGGCGAACCACTGTTGCCAGCATTCTCGCAAAGAAGAGAACAGCTGTCAGTGTGCTGAGGAACCTTGATGTGTGGATCCAGAGTGGTGATTCCACCCAAACTCCAGGATAAAGTGCTAAAGGAGCTTCACGAGGGGCATCTGGGTGGAGTGAAAATGAAGAACCTAGCTAAGGCATTTGTATGGTGGCCAGGTATCGATGGAGACATCGAAGACATGAACAAGAGCTGCCTAGGATGCCAGAAGGTCCAAAATGCTCCGCCAAAGGCCCCTCTACATCCATGGGAGTGGCCCTCATCTCCCTGGCAAAGGGTGCACATCGACTTTGCTGGTCCATTTATGGACTCAATGTTCTTAATCGCAGTTGATGCACACTCCAAGTGGCCGGAGGTAATAAAGATGTCCTCCACCACCACGGAAAAAACCATCACAGTATTAAGGACCATATTTGCCAGGAATGGGCTGCCGGAGCAGATATGTTCTGATAATGGACCGCAATTTGTGTCCGAAGAATTCAGAAAGTTCTTAAAGAACAATGGGGTAAAGCACTACACGTCCGCCCCATACCATCCCGCCACCAATGGATTGGCTGAAAGGTTTGTCCAGACCTTCAAGAAGGCCATCAAGGCCATGGGTAATGAAGACATAAAACTTCAGCACAAGGTGGATAACTTCTTATTTGCATATAGGAATGCAACGCATATGGTTACTAACCAAACTCCCGCCATGATGTTCTACAATAGAAACCTAAGATGCCGGCTGGATTTGGTCAAGCCCAACATCCGAAGGGACGTGGAGAACCGGCAGTTTCAGGGCATGAATGAAAGGCCAACTAGGGCCTTCCAGATAGGCCAACCGGTTTTGGCCCGGGACTACCGTACCGAGAAATGGCAGCCTGGAACTATCTGCACACGATTAGGACCACTGATGTATACCGTGGACATCGGAGACAGCATAATAAGGCGCCATGCTGACCAAATCATCAAGTCATCCGAAAAGGGACAACCTACACCACCACTCTATACATCTAACGATGAAGTAGAGATACCCATATCTACCTCCGATCCGGTGATACTGGAGCCCGATGAACCCGACACTGGCCTTCAAGTCGAATCAGCTTTGCCAGAAGAACCTACTACACCACCAGAAACTACTACACCCCCGAGGCGTTATCCGGACCGAGTCAGGAAGCCTCCTGAGAGACTAACTTATAATTAATTAATACAGCAATGTATATTATTTTGCATATAACATGTAATTAATAATTACTTAAAATATGATGTACTAGTTAGCTAGAAGGGGAGGAATTGTGGTGTATGTGCCTTTAAGAGCAATTATGGTGTATGTGCCTTTAAGAACCCCAGGTGTGCGTAATGCCGGTAATTGCCACTTGGGCTATATAAGCCTGTGTATTGTGTATATCCTTTAGAAACCCCCCCCAGACTTGCTCAGTAAATACCTATGAACCAACTCCTGTCTTCAGTGTCTTTATCTACACATGGACACTACATTCGGTCCCTGCCACAAACTCCATTCCCTAGCCACCGACTCTATCCCTCTCCCTGGCAACTGTCTGAGGCTGAACCAGACTGTTCAAAACATGGTGTCATATTTGGCATCAAGTTGAGCTTCCAACCACATATCGGCACCACCACTAAGATCGCCTTTTTCAACCACTGTAACATCGCCCGACTCAGCTCATCTGCTGCTGAAACCTCCAACAATGCATTTGTTACCTCTAGACATGCCTATTCAAATACACTCCTGGCTTGTAAGATTCTCAAAATTCACAGATCACCTAAAGCTAGAAGAAAACCCTAAGGAAAATGACTTTGAACACTTTCTAACAAGCTTCAGGATGATAAAATATGCATTGGGCCTAACAGAGGGAGATTCAAGGTGAGAAACCAAGATTTGGCATTTTAAAAGGCATGTTGGGCCTGTAAAGGGAGAAAAGGCTGCAACAGGGAATGGGATCAACTTCTGTAAAGACAGTTTGGGTATTGGAATAAATCAAATTGTCTGGGGAACTGTATAACCTCACTCAGCCCCTATCAGACATTAACATCCTAACAATCGACCCACGGAGGAGCAGTCCCCACCCAAAACACAGGACCCATCCAAAACTTTGCCAACCTACATAGAAATCTCGGGCTCAGACAGGAGACTCGAAACCTGAGTATAGCTATGACAATTAACTAGGAGCTCAACAGCTCATTGAATAATCAGTACAGCATCCCGAAACCATTTTACACATTTCTAATCAAGTTACCATTAATGAGCCCACCCAAATCAAACAATAAACTGGGATTGATTTGGTGCGCAGATTTAAAGGCCCCTCAAAGTATAATTGAAGGCCTGATTTCTCAAGAAGACAGTTCTCTCTAGAAGCAACACACAAGAAGAAACCGGAGCATCGAGACGGGGCAGCATTCTACCGTACACCCAAGTTCAACAGCTTCAGTGACCCAGGACATCATCGGACACATCGCGGCAACAAGAGCCTTACGAAACTAACAACAAAATATTACCACCAACCAACCTGGTAATATCGAGCCACCGCGACCAAAAAAAAACAACACAGGAGAAAACGGAAGATTCAAAAGTTTTCCACTCTACAATCTATTCCTGACTTACCCCCAGGTATGATTTTTACATAAAAGGAACTCTAAACCCTATCTCTACAGAAGAAAAGTGGGTACTCACCCCATAAATCCAAAATGCACCCTACCGCATCAGCAAACTCGCAAAGACTGACCAGCAGTCAAAGTCCTCTACCGCATCCGGGGTACGGCAGACACCGACCAACACATCCAGCGAACCCCGAAACCGCAAACCAGCTCAACTGTCAAGAATTCGTTTGGTGAGCATTATCCCTGGTCCTCTAGAGTTCAACTTAGCTAGGAAGTGGGATTGGGAGGGGTGAGGTATTTTCTACTGTATTTCCCTCATATGTATTAAAATGTTCCCCATTTTTATTAGAGTATAAGATTGTTATGTTGTATTTTCTTTCTTGAATAAAGATCAAAGTTTCTTGCACCAAAACCAGTTGTCTGCTGCACTATTGTCACACCCCCCAAATAAGTCCAAGGTCTAGAATCAAGGGAGTGGGAGTGATTCAAACCGCTCATAAGCCAGTGGTGAGGCTGACCCACACACCACCCCCTACATAATGGCGACCGTGGCAGGACCTTGGCAAAAGGGATGTTATACAGTGGACACTGTTTTTGAGGAAAAAACTAAGATGGAAGAGTGGATTTCCTCTTACATGTTCAAGAGAGTAAATATCACTAAGAAATGGGTGCTCAGTCTGTTGCGCGCTGAGCATCCAATAGACGCTGCAGCCAAATGGACTGAGAGCAAGGACCATAAGAAATCTGTGGAGAAAGCAATCTGGTTGGTATGCTTCCAGTGACAGATCCAGCTTTTGGATAAATGCGTTGAGGCACTGGCAGCAGAGCTACGGGACTCAGTTCAACAGTCTCACGCAAGGGCTTTAGCAGGGGAAAGGTTATTTGCAGAACTAAATGCACCAAACTGGGGAAAAATGCAGCTAGTGGAAACACATAGAAACAGACAGGAATACTTTCGGTGTCAGGTCACCGAAGCCAAAAGTAATGAACTGGTGTTACGGGAAGAGAACGCCCGCCTCGCCAGGCAAGTAAGAGAGCAGGAGGAGAGGTTGAGAGATGTCCAGGCAGCTTACAAAATAGCAAGCAATAGGGGGTTTGAGGTGGGAGATCACGGCCCCTGTAAGAAACAAATCGACAGTTTGAACCTTGATCTGTCCAGGGCCAAAGGGGGAGGGAGCTCCTGAAGCAGACGAAGTTGCTCCGGATCCGGTTTGATGACACCATTGCCCACCCAGTAGCCAAGGATGTTGACTGATGGTACTGATTTCAAATATTTGGACTCATTTAAGGTTAAGTTGCGATGACGGAGAACGTCAAAAATTTCTGGAGATCGGCATCATGCTCCTTCTGGTCATGACCAGCAATGGTGATATTATCTAGATATGGAAAAGTGTCCTTTAATTTCTCCTGTTTGACTAGGCTATCCATTGCCCGTTGAAAGACAGCCACCCCATTGGTGACCCCAAATGGAAGGCGACAAAACTGATAAAGCCAACCATTGGCCTCAAAGGCCGTATACTTTTGTCAGTCCTTTAACGGTACTTGATGATATGCGCTCTTTAAATCAAAAGTTGAAAATACCTTGTAGTTGGCAAGGTATGCTGTGAGGAGGATGTCATGAAACTCCAGCACGATTTGGACAGGTTGGGTGATTGGGCAGAAACATGGCAAATGCACTATAATGTGGATAAATGTGAGGTTATCCACTTTGGTGGCAAAAACAGGAAGGCAGATTATTATTTGAATGGTAATAGATTGGGAGAAGGGGAAGTGCAAAGAGACCTGGGTGTTCTTGTACACCAGTCGCTGAAGGTAAGCATGCAGGTGCAGCAGGCGGTTAAGAAGGCAAATGGTATGTTGGCCTTTGTAGCAAGAGGGTTCGAGTACAAGAACAAGGATGTCTTGCTGCAGTTGTACAGGGCCTTGGTGAGACCACACCTTGAGTATTGTGTGCAGTTTTGGTCACCTTACCTGAGGAAGGACGTTCTTGCCATGGAAGGAGTGCAGCGAAGATTCACCAGGCTGATACCTGGGATGGCAGGAATGACGTATGAGGAGAGATTGTGTCGATTGGGCTTATACTCACTGGAGTTTAGAAGATTGAGAGGGGATCTCATCGAAACCTATAAAATTCTGTCAGGCCTGGACAGACTAGATGCAGGAAGGATGTTTCTGATGGCCGGGGAGTCCAGAACCAGGGGTCATAGTCTAAGTATAAGGGGTAAGCCATTTAGGACTGAAATGAGGAGGAATTTCTTCACCCAGAGAGTGGTGAACCTGTGGAATTCTCTGCCACAGAGGGCGGTGGAGGCCAGTTCATTAAGTATATTCAAGAAAGAGTTGGATATATTTCTTAAGGCTAAAGGGATCAAGGGATATGGGGAGAAGGCAGGGACCGGGTACTGAATTTGGATGATCAGCCATGATCTCATTGAATGGCAGAGCAGGCTCGAAGGGCCGAATGGCCTACTCCTGCTCCTATCTTCTTTGTATCTATGTATCTATGTCATCGATGCATGGTAGTGGGTAGGCATCCAGGTCGGTATACTGGTTAATAGTTTGTGAGTAATCGATGCAAAGATGTTTCTTGTGTTGCTTCAGAGGATTTTTAACAACGACGACTTGAGCCCGCCAGGAAGATGAACATGGCTCAATGATACCGTCAGCTAGAAGTCGAGAGACTTCTGCCTCAATAAAGGATCAATCATCTTAGCTGAAACATCATGATTTAGTGACTATGGGCTTACATTGGGGGGAAAGATTGGCAAACAAGGAGGGCTCATCGAGCAAAGCCGCCGAAAGTGCACAAAACGGTACTTTGGAAATAGTAAGCTCCGGCTTTGACCCTCCAAACTCAAAAGTGAGTCTTTTGTGTTGTTTCTGGAAATCCTGTCCCAGGAGCACATCACTGCATAGGTTTTTGAGCACCCCGAGCCGGGTGGAGAAATAAGTGCAGCCATTGAGAATAAGGACAACAAGACAAAAGCCAGAAGAGTTGGTGGTCAGTGTCGTCAGAGCCATTGCAATTTCCCTGTCCAAGGGGTAAATATGCAGTTTTAATTTACTGACAGCCCGCGCAGTAATGAAGCTGTCAGAGCTGCATGAGTCGATTAGTGCACTCAAAATGTGTCCATTTACTGAAACCTTCGTGGCTGCATGGGACAGACTTTGGGGAAAAATAGCTGTGATGGGAGGAGGGGCAGTTTTACTCTTGACAGCTGTAAACTTAGTAGTGGTTCTTGGGGGAGGAGCAGTTTCATAGATAGTAGCTGTAACCTTAGTAGTGGCTCTTGGGGGAGGAGCAGTTTTATAGATAGTAGCTGCAAAACTAACGGGAGCTCTCGACCGGTATACCTTAGAAAAGTAGCCTTTCTTAATAACAGGGGCCCTTGATTGGCATACCTTAGAAAAGTGACCTTTCTTGCTGCAATGATTGCAGGTTGCGTTTTGAGCAGGACACAATTTCCTATAAAAAAAAACACTTCCTTCCAGGTTGCCAAGATGCCGCTAGGGCAGGGTTGTCATCAGTGAAGGCTTCTGGGGTAGGGTTGTCATCAGCAAGGTTGGAGTCATCATCCGTGAGGGCTTCCGCCCGAGGCCTATTGAAGGAGTCACTAAAAGTGAAAGCAGCAGCCCGTGCACGTGCTGAAAGATAGGTGTCTGCATTCTTCTTTGCTAAGTCCAGAGGACATGCCTGGTCATAGGCAGCCTGTAACTTGAGGGTTTTATTCTCCAACAGATGCTGACATATGAAGGGAGACGCAATCCCATTAATAAGGGAATCACGAATTAACTCCTCCTGGTACTGCTCAGCTGTGACAGCTTTAACATTACAATCCTTGCTGAGCCTGCGAAGTTTCTGAAGGAACTCGTCAAGTGATTCTGTAAGGGGTTTTCCTCGAGAGGTTTCTCTCTCTAGAGGCCTCTCTCTCTTGCACAGTAAAACTTTGAGTGGTTCGACCCACTCACCCCTTAGATTCTACACTCTGGACTTAGGCGCAGGGACTGCAATGCAGAGAAGACTTTTGTAGACCAAGTTTGATGAATCAAAATGAAACTTTATTGCAAATGGAAAAATATCAAACCAAATGCAACAAAAGATAGGAGTACGGTACATGGGAGGGAAAAACAAATACAAACAAATCATAACGACAATACAGTAACTAAGGCAAATACAGGCATCTTATATTCTACAAAGATCATCATGAAATAAGGAAACACACGGAACATCGAGGGACAAGAACTCATGTTAATTGTACCCTTAAATCCACCCCCTTATTAAACCTATCTAGATCTGATTGTGAAGGGCCAGAAACATGCTCACCAATCCCACTAGGAAGTGCAAGGTTTTGAAAACGAGTCTGTGTTTGGTCCTTTCAGGCGTTTCATCTCCACGTGGATCGTGGAGCCCCTGCGAACTGCGCCACACCTCTCTCCTGAGGTGGGGGTCGGGAGTGGCTGGACACTGGCGGGCCTGGATGTCGGCGAGGTCGAGGATCGTCGGCTCGATCCTGGTCAGGGGAGCCTTGGGCTGGTGTGGCCCTTTCTACCTTCAGCTACGGCCCGGGGATGGTCGATGATCTCCCAATGGTCTTCCCCGGGGCGGGACGCTGGTTCCGAAATGACTCTTTATACAGTCAGAATTGTCCTTCTGATTTCTCCAATGGTGGAGCAGAGTCCGCTGATCTTTCCCCAAGCCAGCTTCTCTTTGCCTAACTCAAAAGCTGGACAGGCTGCTGGGGCTGCAACGACTGTCCGATTTTAAACCGTTCTTTTTCTCGGCTCTCTTTGTGACTGTCCGAGCTTGTTGATTCA
This sequence comes from Somniosus microcephalus, assembly GCF_052327205.1. Taxonomy (NCBI): domain Eukaryota; kingdom Metazoa; phylum Chordata; class Chondrichthyes; order Squaliformes; family Somniosidae; genus Somniosus; species Somniosus microcephalus. The sequence continues at coordinate 259,217,410 of NC_140989.1, forward strand.
AGCTTTCTCCAGCGTCTACTTCCAAGCTGTTGCTTCCTCCTCAAGCTGCGTGTCCGGGGTGCTGCGCTCCGTGCTTCCATTGCTGAAAGGTCTCTTCAGTTATATCTTTCTTCCCGAGGCCTCACTTCCCGCCCAAAATCAGGTTAGTCTTTGTTTTAACTTTGGCGGGCTTTGAGCACAGCGGGGCAGTTATTATATTTAAAATCATTTTAAACGGCTGGTAACAGGCCCATCTCTGGTTGGAAATGGCTTTCATTGTTTTGAATGTCCTGCTGATCTCATTATCTAGTCCTGGGTGCTGTTCTCATGAATATGAAATTGTCCCCTTTTGTCTGGGGCAGCATCTTGATGGCCTCTGTCTCCAGGCCAATCTCGACTGGATCTGCATCTAATCCATATGCATACCTGTGGGTCTGGTTTCGTTCTCTCAGGAACGGCTTCCAGAACTTACTGTGGGTTGAATCCACAAAACTGTCTGAGGTTGCGCAGGAACCATTTTAAAGTGTCCCAATAAGCTGATCCCATGGTACGGTGGCCATTTTGTATGCCCCTTTTTCTGGGCTTCTTTTAAAACAGTCTTAGAATCACGGCCTCTTCTGCCATTTAACCCTTATTAATATGAAATCCAATTTTGCGAATCCTACACTCCCCCCTGATGATACTGTAACTTGCTTGGAGTATCATAATTCTGGGTGAGCAAAATTTTCTGTCCTTCCACAATCTAACCATCCCCAGTATTTACCTATCTATGACCCCACGACACATGCATTCCCCATTTCAGAGTAATCTAGTGTACATTAAGCATCTATCAATGGCAAAACCTTGGAGTTAAAAATCTAACAACCTACTTCCAGGCGTCGAGGGGGTCCTTATACCCCTACATCACCTAGTGCATACACATTGCCTTCTAATAATGACCTCACATCTAATTAAACTTCAATAATAAAATAAAATACATACAAAAATCCCAAAAACACATGAATACACATCAAAAATAATGCAGAGGAGGGAGGGAAAACCTTAACTTTATCGAAGCAGCAAAATCTAAACGGGTGTCTCTTCTTCTACCCGCACATAATGCTCCCTCCATTCCCCTCTATTCTCGTACTTTTGCGAAGGTTTGACATTTTTACAGTGTACAAACAACAAATATACTACAATGACAACCTGGCACACTACAAGAATGTGGGAGGCTATCCTAATCCAGGAAGGGACTTCTATATTAGTGAACAGGTCCCACCACGGTGGGGTCACTATATCCAATATGTCTGCCCCTATCTCTAAAGTCTTCTGCTCCAGTGTGTAGAAGTGTTTCTGTGAAACAACAACGGCTTTTAATATCTTGGTGAGGTGTTCAGGGAGAGGGGGAATGATATATCCAAAATGTGCAACGAATCGTTCCAGATCGGTGAAATTCTCTTTCACAGTGATGTGAACAGTGGAAGGTTCAGGAATGGGGACAATTCGCTCTTGGGCCACTTGAACTTCTGCCCTGGGCTTGAAACAGAAGCTGCTGTCACTCACCGGACACCAACCGTGCTGTCCATGCTGGTAGTGGGGCGCTGCAGTGGTGACACAGTATGTCCCACCTCCTATGTATGCCACCTGCGGGGGCACATGGCCTTGTGCCATTGCCTCCATGGTGCAATTTATAGGTTTCGCGCCAGCAGTTCTGAACCCGCACTGTGGTTTTAAATGGGCATTCAAGTGCTGGGGACACAGGATGATGTGTGCTCCCCGGCTCCGGCACCCTGAGAGGTCGGTACCCGTCATTGCATGCTCCCATCGAATGACGTAAGGTGGGACCCCCGTGTAGCGAATGTGCGCACCCCCCTGAATGACTCCAATGTTCTCCACCCTGTATACCGGGGCGGGTTTGGCTGTCTTTCCCATCACCGGCATTCTCACCACTATAACCATAATGGTGTGATTAGACCGTCCACAGTCCATTGGGACTGGGTAGGCCTCTGAAGCTAGTCTGAGCTGGCACGGGCTCAATGTATTCTCAAAAGGGTGGAGGGCTGTGAGGTGCTTATTGCTAATCCAGGAGGGGACTAAGCCTTGCTTTAAATCCTCCAGATTACTGCGGCCCTCGCCCAGTAACCACGCCCCGTATAGCACACAAGCTTCGTTCTGCGCAGCCTGATCGGACGCATTCCGATCCTCCCTGATGAGAGCATTTACCATTTTGGCGTGTTTCTCCAGCTCAGCTATTATCTCTTTTAAGTGTAGTGTCATGGCCTGGTCCTCATGTAACTCAGGACCCACTACCTTATTCTCATCAGTCAGTATCTTTCTTAGCTGTGTTTTCAAACCATTAATCAGAGTTTGCAGCTCCACGTCATCCAGTGTGTTGATGATGGAAGTTCTTGTATTAAAAGCTGTGAAAATATCATTTACTGCACCCCTTCTTTGCCTCCCTATTCTGTCCAAGACCTCATGTGGTGTGGTGTACAATTCGGCTCTGTCGACATTGGCAAAGTCGAATTCGTAAAACTGTTTAAACATGTTTGTTAACAGGACCTGGTATAATTGCTCCGTTTCCTTGGGGCACCACGCTGGCAATCTTACCTCGGTGAGGTTTAAAATCACCGAAGCCATCGCGTAGTGGACCCCTTGGTACAGTACCTGACCTGTGGGTACCAATACCAATCCGTTCCCGGGTCCCTTTGTCATGGTGGGGCACCCTCCCTTGAGGGCTTTTGCTACCGGAACTGTGGGCAGGGGCTTACGAGGTCGGGTGATGAGCTCCGTGGCGTTTACTGGGATCTGTGAGTATGGGACTCCGCACGCCCGTGAGCTGACGTCCCACCTCATTCCTTCTTCAGCATCCTGCCACTGTCTTTGGAAAAAGATTGAGACGCCTGTGGGGCAAGCGCTTTCTGAACCTCAAATACAGATGTAGATCCCCTCATCTGGCTCCCACCATTTGTCCCAACAGACACTCAACCCCCCGTGTGTTCCCGTTATTGTCCGATGGGTGTTGTTACCCAATCTTTCCCAGTCCACAGTGGAGTTCTTCATGGTGCTGCTCAACTTGCGCAGCCACCACCAATGGTCCAAAGGTACACTCCCCAAACAGTTCAAGCAAATCTTCTTGCCCACGGTGACGCTGATCCTGGGCGCAATGATCCGCACCCTGGGGCACATCAGAGACGTTTCTCTGTATGCAAACCCCGTCTGGCTGGAGTATTCAGAAGAGTTCGACCCCAGCCAGCCTGGCCATCTCCCTTCATGGAAGTAGGCGGCAGTCTCTTCAGCGTCCCGTGAGCCGGTTCCGTCAGTCGCGATGGGGCCTCTATTTCCAGAGCACCCATAAATCGTGGAGTCCTTGGTGCGGCCCCGATAGGCCCAGCTCCATCCGATCAGCACGAACGCGACGAGGATCCCTCTCATCTTTCTTCTGGTTCCTGCAATAAATCAAACAATACAGCCAGGCTCCCGAGAGATTCTAGCTTAGGTGACGGCATGATCGGGTCTTTCGACCTCGATCCAAAACAACACACATACTGGGCAGATTTAAAATTACTTAAACTCTAATCATCTTAATATTTACACTTAAAACTTAAACCTAAACTAAACTTATGTACAGCGCCGCCCGTCCCCGGGCGGCTTGCCTAATCCCTGATCGGACTGCAGCTCACCGCTCCCTGTGGCGGGGCTGCAGTGACCTGTGGTTCTGGTTTCCCGCAGCCTTTTGCTGTTAAACGGGGACTGTGTTTTTTCAAGGATTTCTGAAATCGGCGTCTACTGGGAGTGGGGGACTCGGGCCAAGGTTTTACAGGCTGAGGCGTTCGAGTCGACCTGCGAAAAGGTACTTTGGGCGTGGCTCCCTTAGCGAGTGGACCTTCGGGTGGGACCTTAGCTCTCACAGCCCGTGGCTCTTCCACGACTGTAGGCTTTGGCTCTCTTCCCTCAGGATCCGCCCCTTTGGGATTCGGGCAGGCTCCCTTGGCGAGTGGACCTTCCGGTGGGACTTCAGCTCTCACAGCCCGTGGCTCTTCCACGACTGTAGGATTCGGCTCCCTCCCCTCAGGCTCCGCCCCTTCGGGAATTGGGCCTGTGGCAGACGGCTCCTCCTCACTTGTCCCTACAGGTGGAGAATCTCTGCCCCCAATTTCTACCTCCCCCACGCTCGAGTCGAGGGCGGGATCTCCGTCCTCCGACTCCACCTCTTCCAGAATTGTATCGAGGGCGGGACCTTGTTGTGCGGATCCCTCCTCGTCCGAGTCCCAGGCCATCGGAGAAAGCTCCCCCCAGGTGGGCGGGACCTCTTCTCCTTCCAAGCAGGCTACGGCGCCAGCTTGTGTGGTCTGTGACTCATCGCGCGCCTCAGGCTGAGGATCTTTATCCTCAGACCTGGCTTCGGTTGTTGATGCTTTTGTACCTGGCTTAAACAGTTTGCACTGATTGATGTGAAACCATTTACAAGCCCTTAGCTGACCCTCTAAACTGTCAGCCTTCACTGTTAACCTAGCGTTCTTCTCCCTTAAAGCCTGCTCAACTAACTTAGCCTCCGCAACCTGGCACCGCAGGTATTCCTCCATTTTACAGGAGGTCTCTTCCTGTGCATGTCTTTCTGGGGGACACAGGTCGACAGGCTGCGCTGGCTCTAGTCATTTGGGCACAGCGGTTGGGGTTTCGGGGGCGACAAGGCAGGTGGTGACAGCTACTTTCCCCTGCGAAGTCATCAGAGACCGCATTGTCTGTATGATTGACTCAATCGCCGCGGGATTCATAACTGCACCAGCTCCTTGTGCTGGGGCAGGAGCTACGACTTGGGTTTGGGCTGGTGCTGGGGCAGCGGTCTGGGCTTGGGCTTGGGCTGCGGGAAATCTCCCTTTATTATCCTTCCACGGATTTCTACAGTCCTTGCGCCAATGTCCATCCTTCCCACACCCGTAGCAATTGAGCTTTGCTTGGACAGGGCAATTCCCCTCCTGACGCCACTCCTGCTTGCTTGGGGCTGCGGGTTTTGCGTCATGCACTTTTCCTTTCTGGGGTGGTGTTTCCTGACCTCTACAATTCTTGTACGCCACATTTAGCTGACGGAGTACCGTCTCTTCCGTGACACCGGGACCTTGGGGATCAAACCATGACCTGGCTAGGGCCCGCATCTCTGGCAAGCTGTTGGTGACCAAGCAACGGAGCCAATGAACCCACTGTTCATCGCTCATTAAAGCCCGTTCAGGCATACCCGGACAGCTGCGTCGATATACTGGCCACAGCCTTTCGGCGAAAACCCGTGGGGATTCTCCAGATAGCTGCACGGTCCCTTCTACGCGGTCGAATGGACTACCGTCGTCCACTCCCATTACCTCTATAACTTCCTCCCTGAGATTCGTATACTCTTTCTGTCCCCGCTTGCCATCCTCTGAGAGGCACTGAAGGATCGTGGGATCCAGGGAGAAAAGCAACAGTTTGACCTGTTCCTGTTCATCGCAGTCGTTAATGGCTGCTGTTTCCTCTATCTCCCTGAAGTGAAGCTTTCTCCAGCGTCTACTTCCAAGCTGTTGCTTCCTCCTCAAGCTGCGTGTCCGGGGTGCTGCGCTCCGTGCTTCCACTGCTGAAAGGTCTCTTCAGTTATATCTTTCTTCCCGAGGCCTCACTTCCCGCCCAAAATCAGGTTAGTCTTTGTTTTAACATTGGCGGGCTTTGAGCACAGCGGGGCAGTTATTATATTTTAAATCATTTTAAGCGGCTGGTAACAGGCCCATCTCTGGTTGGAAATGGCTTTCATTGTTTTGAATGTCCTGCTGATCTCATTATCTAGTCCTGGGTGCTGTTCTCATGAATATGAAATTGTCCCCTTTTGTCTGGGGCAGCATCTTGATGGCCTCTGTCTCCAGGCCGATCTTGACTAGATCTGCATCTAATCCATATGCATACCTGTGGGTCTGGTTTCGTTCTCTCAGGAACGGCTTCCAGAACTTACTGTGGGTTGAATCCACATAACTGTCTGAGGTTGCGCAGGAACCATTTTAAAGTGTCCCAATAAGCTGATCACATGGTATGATGGCCATTTTGTATGCCCCTTTTTCTGGGCTTCTTTTAAAACAGTCTTAGAATCACGGCCTCTTCTGCCATTTAACCCTTATTAATATGAAATCCAATTTTGCGAATAGTACAATTCCCCGGGTTGTTGTCGAGTTGTGGCCAGTAGATGCCGAGCAAAAATTTAATTTGGGGACTTGACATAGAGTTGCTGTAGTATTTGGATAGCGGCGTCATAGTCTACACAGTCTTCGAAATAGTCAAACACATGAGGGGATACATAGTTAGCAAGCATTCGTAACTTATTAGGAACATTCTCACCACACTCCTCAAGGAAGTTGCTGAAGGTACGATACCAGTGCTTCCATACCTTAGCAGCTGTAAGTGAATTCGTGTCCAGGTCGAGACGGGCAGGTCTGAGTAGTTTCTCCATGATGGATCGATTACTTCAACTGAGTTCCCTTCTACAATTTGAGTCGTAGCTGGCTGTTCCCAAAATCACCCAAAGCGTGGAGTCGAGATCAAGTTGATTAAATTGACGTAATAAAACTCACTACGCACTTGGTTCGAGTATAAAGAAAGGCTTTAATCAACTTGTTTCAAAACATGGAGGTCTAGTTGTCCTTCACTAGTTCCTGTCTTACAAAATGTCCCTGGGCTAGCTGGGCCCACGTCAGAGTATTTATACTCCTTGGACGGCGCCACCAGCTGGCCTTCCAGTGTTATTTCATGAGTCGTTTCTTCATGATGATGAGATTTATAACACCGACCTCTCCCCCCACGTTTGACTCATTCGTAGCTGCGCTCCAAACTTTATTAAATGGCCCAGGGAAGGTAGCCACCACCACTGGTGCTTTAACCCCATCTGCCCCATACAACACAGACCCATGACTAGAACCAGCGCAGCCTGTCTACCTGTGTCCCCTTGAATACGATGCATGGAAGAGACCATATGTTCAGATGGAGGTGGAGAAGGTGAAAGGGACTTATCTGTTAGACACTGGAGCGTCAAGCACCATCATCTATTCAGCTAACCCCACCGCCTCATCTCTGTCTAACGGGGTCCCGTACAACTTAGTGGGGTTTACAGGTAACGAGCAGGCTGGCTCGTTCTCCATCCCGCTGTCCATTCGCTTAGGAGCACTCCACACCAAGTGGACCTGTGTCTTAATGAAATTGGAGCAGGAAGGGAAGGGGATCCTGGGGGTCGATTTTATCATAGGCCACAGGATTCTAGAGGATCTTAGGAACCACTGTCTGTGGGGAGCATGTACCGGCAAAGAAAGTGAAGTGGCAGTTATCCCAGAGAAACAGGGCAAGGGGACCTTGTGCACTGTGAAACCAAAGGAGGGTTACAACCTCGAACTGATGGTCAGTAACACTCCGATGGAATACCAGGCATTTGTGCGAGTACACCTCACCGCATTTGCCACTCACAAACACGATTGTGGGAGGGTAAATGGGGTCAAAGTTAGTGTGAACGGGGACCCCATGACCCGACCACAAAAGCAATACAATTTCCCCAGGGAGGCTGGGGCAGACATGGAAATGGCCATGGCTTCTTTAGTGAAACAGGGGGTATTGAGACCGATAGCCACCCACGTAAACTCTCCACTGTGGCCGGTTAGAAAACCGGACAACTCCTGCAGGGCCACAGTGGACTATCGGGTACTCAACCGTAACATCCCCACCTGTGCGCCCACGGTCGCAGCCGTCGCCGACCTCATTGGAAGTATCCCAGCATCTGCGACCACCTTCACGGTGCTGGATATTTCCAATGGGTTTTGGTCCATCCCTTTACGGAGAGAGGACCAGTACAAGTTCGCCTTCACATTTAAAGGCCAACAATATACCTGGAACTGTCTACCTCAGGGCTTCCACAACAGCCCTAGCATTTTTCACCAATGCATGGCTAATTGTTTGAAGGGTTTCAGCCAGCCCCGGCAGTTGGTACAGTACGTGGGTGACCTGCTCCTATTCACCGATATGGGAGAGGAACACGGTCCACTACTGGCTGAACTGCTGGAGCTGCTCAGGCAAGAAGGCTTCAAAGTAAACCCGAAGAAAGCACAGATCGGCCAGCAGGAAGTAAAATTCCTGGGGCTGATTTTGCACGCTGAGGAAAGGGCCATCGATAAAGCTAGAAGGGAAGCAGTGCAGGAGTTACCAGCCCCCAACACAGTTACAGGAGTGAGATCTTTTCTAGGGCTAACTGGGTACTGCAGAGATTTTATTGAGGATTACGCAGCCACAGCAGCCCCTCTGCTCCGACTCCTACACAAGGGACTGGAGTGGAGTGGGTCTGGGACGAGGGTTTCGAGGCAGCATTTGTGAAACTCAAGAAAGATCTGCAGACCGCGCCAGCTCTAGGGGCTATTGATGGGGGAAATGACTTTTTCCTGGAGGTGGCAGCCATTGGGGACAGTCTGAGTGCCGTGCTGCTCCAAGAGCGGCACAGCCAGCTGAGACTGATGGTTTACTCCTCCAGGATACTCACCGATGTGGAGAAGGGCTATTCCAACTGTGAAAGGCACCTCCGCGCCACTCACTGGGCTGTGAAAAGATCATTGATCTTCACAGGAACATCTCCTATCACACTCCTCACACATCACACGCCCACCCAGATGCTCCTGGATGGGAGAATCAAAGACGGGACAGTGAGCAGTGTCCGCATTGCTCGCTGGACCCTACTTCCCTCCCAGATGGACCTAAAAGTGAAAGGTCTCTGTGAGCCGAAGCTCGTGGCCAACATGATTTACCCAGGGACAGCCCACCGGTGTTCCATAGAAGGGGTATGGGAAGTTAACATAGGTTTTCGGGCCGGGATACACGCGGTAGTGTACGTGGTTACACACCCCGAGAAATTCCCTACCCCGTACACGATTTGCTCGGACAGTATGTTCACATGCAATTCGTGTACGGAATACCTGGCTATCTGGTCCCGTCGCAGATATATCTCCCGTCAGCGGATATATCTCCGCTGACAGGAGACTCCTGGCAATTAAGCCTCTGCTGGAGAAAATCATGGCGGCCGTGGGGGAGGAAGGAAAGGTCTACATACACAAAGTTAAAGCCCATTCCTCCACTGAACCCCGTGGCAAGGGAAATCAGCAAGCCGACGCACTGGCAAAAGAAGGTGCTCATACGGGCAATTTTTGGGACCCATATGGGTTAAGTCCCATAGCAGCGATCAGGGGCAGAGGCGGGATGCAAGGGAGTTCAGGGGTAGCATTGGCACCGGACCTGAAAACGGTTCAAACCCAAGATCCCGTCCTCAAAACTGTCCTGAACGCGCTCACAAAAGGGGAAAAGGTAGAGGGCCCATACGGCACAGCAGCCATCACCGTTAAAGAAGGCCTGCTGTTCAGGGGGGAGCAATGGGTAGTGCCGCAGCAGCATCAAAGGGAATTCCTCCAACTGGCCCATGAGGGTCCAGGAGCAGGGCATCCCAGGCCTGAGACCACCTGGCAACGGGTGAAACAGGCAGGATGGTGGCCAGGACTCAGGGAAGATGTCCGCGAGTTTTGTGCCAGCTGTCTGGTGTGTGCTGCTAACAACCCTGACCCCCGGAAAAGGAAGGTATCTATGGGACACATCAGGGGAGTAGAGGGACCATGGCAGTCGATCCAGGTCGATTTTATCAGGCCCCTACCCACCGCCCAGGGAGGCTACAAGTACTGCCTAGTCCTGGTGGATGTGTTCTCAAAGTGGGTGGAAGCTTTTCCATGCCGAACTGCTACCGCATTGGGTACGGCTAGGATCCTGGTCAGGGAAGTGTTCTTACGATGGGGACTACCGCAGTATGTGGAGTCTGACCAAGGGAGTCACTTTACAGGTCAGGTCATGCAAGAGACCCTCATGGTACTCGGCATTGAAGGGAAATGGCACGTTGCCTGCAACCCGCAGTCATTGGGTCCTGTGGAGCATTTAAACCGTACCATTAAAGAAAGGCTGCGGAAGGAGACAGGAGACGCACCCAGGAAGTGGGTAGAAGTCTTACCATTGGTCCTAATGGGGATCAGAGCCAACCAGTCAAAAAGCACGGGGTATTCCCCACACGAGCTCATGACTGGTAGGATTATGCGGACCCCCCACCCATGTGCTAGCCCCGGTGCTCACGGAAGATCAGCTCAGAGAGGTGAACCGGGACAGCTTCGTCAGGAATCTGTTTGAACACCTTAAACAGGTTCACTGGCAGGCTGCTAGCAACATGGGGAAACAGCATTGGAGTAACCAATTGCTGCTAGAACCCCGCAAGCACTACGAGTGGGAGATAGGGAATCAGGTCATGGTTAGGAATTTTGCTCGGGTAGGGAGTTTTGAACCATTGCACATGGGGCCATACAACATTGTTGACAAGGCAAGCCCCATGGTCTACGTCATAAAGATGCCCCGCCGCACGAAGTGGTTCCACATTAACTGGTGTAAACTGTTCAACCCCGAGAAAGGGGAACGGCCAGCAAGGGTGAACCGTCCTAAGGACAGGGATCCTCAGCCAGCAGCTGTGGCAGTCTCACAGACCGCACTGGTGGGGGCAGTGGCTTGTATTACTGGGGGGGCTATCCCACCAATTATTTGGGACTCAGACGTACCCCCCGGTAGCCGGAGCTCTGAGAAGGCCTCCTCGCACAACACAGCCAAAACTACCGTGGTCACCAGCGCATCAGTTTCAATGGTTCAGCCCCGGAAGGTTCGCACCCTGTAAAAGAATGCCCTAGGAATAGGGATCCCAAGCCTGCAGCCTCAAACGGTGAGGGACTCACAGGAGAGGTAGCGGTGGGCAAAGAGAACAAGAGGGGTCCCCAGCCTGTGGCCTCAGGCTGTGCGGAACCCACAGGACAGGACAGGGACTCAGCAGCCACACAGAAGGGGGTAGTTTGCTGTAGTACAGGAGGGGACACTCCCCCGATCATCTGGGATTCAGGGAAACCCCCAGTTGCTTTAAGAAGGACTCTCTGGGTCCTGCAGTACAGGCCACCTTACGCCCAGGTGTACAAGCTGCCGAGAAGCCGCACAAGACAGAGGCTGAACAGGAATTAGCCTGGCCACCCGAAGACGGGCGGCGAATGTATATAGTGTTTCTGATGTATTTAGGTGTGTTTTTACAGTTTTGGTAGCTTTAGGTTTATTATTTAATTATTTTCAAAGTAAGTTTAAGTTTCGAAACTCGATCACTTTGTCAAGCCAGAGAACCTTCTCGGGACATGGCTATCTGTTTTGTGTGTCCCTAACAGAGAGGAAATTGGCATGAGAAAGGTTCTGCTCCTGCTCGCCCTGGTAGGGGTGAGCATCGGTGACCGATGTGACGTGGAGGACTCCCACATTTATGGGTGCTCGGGAGAGAGAGTGGCGATCGTTACCACTGTGGGTGGCGAAATGGGTGTGGAGGAGCTTGCTATTTATTTCCATGAGGGAAGGTGGCCAGGGTGGCTGGGGTCTAACTCTACACAATACTCCAGCCAGAAAGGGTTCACCTAGGGGGAGGCCTCCATCCCCTGCCCCAGGATACAGGTCATTGCTACATGGATCAGTCTCACTGAGGGGAAATGTGTGTGCCTTACATGCAAAGGACAGATTCCCCTGGATAGGTTGTGGTGGCTCAGGAAGCTGAGCAGGGACATAGGAGACCGTGCAGTCGACTGGGAACGACTGGGGAACGACACCTACCAGACGATCACGGGGACCCAAGGGGGAGTGTATGTGTGTTGGGATAAGTGGTGGGAGTCAGAACAAGGAATTTATACCTGCATATGGGGATCAGAGAGAGCCTGCCCCACAGGCTTCTCCAGACAATGGCAAGATACCGGAAAGGGGATGGGTTGGGATTCTAGCCCTCATGTGTGCGCGGTCCCACACTCCCTGATCCCAGTCAACGCCACCAAACTCGTAGCACGCACCCAAAAGCCCCTGCCCACGACCCCGACAGCACGGGCAGTAATAGAGAGGTGTCCTACCACCACCAAGGGACCAGGGAATGGGTTAGTGCTAGTGCCGACCGAAAAGGTACTGTAACAGGGAGTACACTATGCAGTAGCTTCAGTTATCCTAAACCTTACTGAAGTACACTTACCTGAATGGTGCCCTACGGAGACAGAACAGCTATACCAGGCCCTACTAAAAGAAATGTTCAGGAAATTCCTAGAATTCGACTTTGACAACATAGACAAAGCAGAGCTATACACATTACACGTTGAGTACACTATGGGCGCGGGGAGACAAAGAAGGGGAACCTGGAACGATATTTTCACTACCTACAATAAAGGATCCTCTGTAATAAATAGCCTGGACAATATAGAACTGCAAACACAAATAAATGGTTTAAAAACCCAACTACGAAAGATCCTAACGGAAGAAAACACAGTGGTAGGCTCAGAGCTACACGAGGACCAAACTATGATGGTCCATTTAAAGGAAATTATTGCTGAGCTAGAAAGACACGTAAAAACAGTAAATGCACTCATACGCGAGGATAGGAATGCTTTGGATCAGGCTGCACAGAATGAGGTATGTGCTATATGGGGCATGGTTGCTGGGTGAGGGCCGTAGCAACTTGGAGGATGTAAAACAAGGTTTAGTCCCCTCCTGGATCAGCAACAAGCAACTCGCAGCCCTCCACCCGTTTAGCAATTCGCTGAGCCCGTGTCAGCTCCGCCTAGCCTCTGAAGCCTACCCTGTCCCAGTAGATTGCGGGTGTTCCGATCACATTATCATGGGGATAGTAGTGAGGATGCCGGTCATGGGTGGGACAGCCCGAGCTGCACCGGTATACAGGGGGGAGAACATTGGGGTCATTCAAGGGGGTGCACACATCCGTTTCACAGCAGTCCCACCTTATTATGTCATAAAGTGGGAGCATGCTATGACAGGTACTGACCTCTCGGGCTGCCGGAGCCAGGGTGCACACATAATACTGTGTCCCCAGCACTTGAACGCCTATTCTAGACCATGATGTGGAGATGCCGGTGTTGGACTGGGGTGGACAAATGTAGGAAGTCACACAACACCAGGTTATAGTCCAACAGCTTTATTTGAAATCACAAGCTTTCGGAGTGTTGCTCCTTTGTCAGGTGAAGTGAAGAGAAGCATACAGGCACAGCATATATAGTCAGAGAAAACTGCCAGATGATTACAGGTAATCTTTCTAACTGCCCTTTATCACACCTCGGCAGAGAGATAATCACAGCAATCAAAGGTGTGAATGGTGTCCAAACAGGTCAGTCAGGAAAACATTACATCAAAGAACAATGAGGTGAGGTCACATGTTGCCGATGCTGGGGTCTGTATGAAAAACAGAAAAAAACCCAAAAAACTTTGCTGGAAATCACAGCAGGTCCGGCCGCATCTGTGCAGAGAGAACAAGCCAACGATGACTCAAGTCTGGATGACTCTACGTCAGGTGGGGTTATATGTAGCGTGACATGAACCCAAGATCCCGGTTGAGGCCGTCCTCATGAGTGCGGAACTTGGCTATCAGTTTCTGCTCGACGATTTTGCGTTGTCGTGTGTCTCAAAGGCCGCCTTGGAGAATGCTTACCCGAAGATCGGAGGCTGCATGTCCTTGACTACTGAAGTGTTCCCCGACTGGGAGGGAACACTCCTGCTTGGCGATTGTTGTGCGGTGTCCGTTCATCCGTTGTCGCTGTGTCTGCATGGTCTCGCCAATGTACCATGCTCTGGGGCATCCTTTCCTGACTGACCTGTTTGGACGCCATTCACACCTTTGATTGCTGTGATTATCTCTCTGCCGAGGTGTGACAAAGGGCAGTTAGAAAGATTACCTGTAATCATCTGGCAGTTTTCTCTGACTATAAATGCTGTGCCTGTATGCTTCTCTTCACTTCACCTGACGAAGGAGCAGTTCTCCGAAAGCTTGTGATTTCAAATAAAGCTGTTGGACTATAACCTGGTGTTGTGTGACTTCCTACATTTATTCTAGACCACAGTGTGGGTTTAAAACTGCTGGCGCACGACCTATAAACTGTACCATGGAGGTAATGGCACAAGGCCATGTTCCCCCACAGGTAACATACATAGGGGGTGGGGCATATTGTGTCACCACAAGTACACCCCACTACCAGCATGGACAGCACATCTGGTGATTGGTAAGTGACAGCAGTTTCTGCTTTAAACCCGAGGCAGAAGTTCAAGTGGCCCAGGAATGGATTGTCCCCATTCCTGAACCCTCCACTGTTCACCTCACTGTAACTGAAAACATAACCAAACTGCAAGACAATGTTACATACTTTGGCTATGAAATTCCCCCTCTACCCGACCATCTTGCCGCCCTACTCAAAGCCATAGAAGTATCACAAAAATATTTCTATACACTATAACAAAAAACAGTCGAGATAGGAGGCGAGATTTCGGATATCATAGCTCCACCCTGGTGGGATATTTTCAAAAATGTAGAGGTCCCTTCCTGGATCAGAATGGCTTCCCATATTTCAGTGGTCTGCCAGCTTGGCATAGTTTTTACTTACTATGCACAAAGTGCAAGGGGAGGGGCAGAAAGCTTCGATCCCGACATGAGAGGGTATTGGACAGGCATTACAATAAAGTTTATGATCATGTATTGGATGAGCCTTAATCATCATTGTAATAAAGTTTGTGACCGCGTATTATTTTACTATGTATGTATCGTATTTTCCGAGTGGTGCAGGGGTGTTGGACCCCCTCCGTGCTTGGATATGAATGAAACTGAATTTTACCTGTGTATGCATCTGAACACTACATTTAAAGGGGAATGTATGCTTTGGGTCTTAGATAGGTAAACTACAGGGGGAAGGTTGGCTCTCGGGGATCAAGAATTTTGCTCACTTAGTATGACACGCTAGCAAGTAACGTATCACAGGGGGGACTGTAAGATTCTCAAAATTCACAGATCTCCCAAAGCTAGAAGAAAACCCTAAGGAAAATGACTTTGGACTCTTTCTAACAAGCTTCAGGATGATAAAATACACATTGGGCCTAACAGAGTGTAAGGCTCGCAAAATTATACGAGTTCCCCCAAAGTAAGAAAGAAGAGATATTGGACTGTTTGAATTAATATTGGGCCAAAGAGGCTTAAAATCAAAACCCCAGGAAGATTTGGCTAGTTTTAAAAGGCATGTTCAGGCCTGTGGAAAACTGTGACAAAGGGGAAGTGGGATGGGCCCCCGAAACACAGACAGTTTGAGTATTGGGCCATCTGGGAATGTACTGGGCCACCCCAACCTTTACATAAAGACAATAAAAACTGTTCCTGCCGAAACTCACAGAGCCACCAAGAACATGAATAAAACAATACATGCCAACAGTCAACAAAAGAAAACATGGCCCCAGCAGGAAAAGGCAATCAAACAGCAGTTTAAAACCAATCAGAATGATTTCCAAAACGCTTTACACATTTTAAACTGGTTTCAAGGCAATCCCGAAACCAGTTAAAGGCCAATTAAAGATAGATGGACCTTCCCCGAAGCTCGTTAAAGATTTAAAACATATTAAAAATAACGAGCCCGCCAAAACTTAACAAAAGAATCAGAGATTTGGTGGTCAGATAAGCCAGGCCTCAAAATAGTATAATTGAAGCCTGCTTGTTCAGTCAGTGAGTTCAGCAGTGAGTTCGACAAAGGCAAGACAGCACGGTAACATCCAGGTGAGTTCAACATCATCGCTGCATTCGAAAGACAGTACACGTCAATTGGAGACTTGAAGAAAGAAGAACGAAACAGAAGGAAAAGGAAATTGTGGCAACCAAAGGCCTCAAAAAACCAACAACTACCAATATTACCACCAACCAGGTAATAGTGGGCCACCGCGACCAACAAGAAACCAACCACCGAGAATTCGAAAATCACAAAGTTGTTTCCACTCTACAGGCTAGTCTGACTTACCCCTGGGTAAGATTTGACACAAAAGACCCCAAAACTTTACCTAGCCAAAGAAAATTGGGCACTTTACCCAATAAGTCCAACTACGCAGCTAACCGCATCACCGGACAAACCAAGACTGAAGACCCAACGCAGGTGCAGTCTTCCATCACGTCCGAGGTATGGCAGGCCCCAACCGCCATAACTAAAGAGAACCCCGAAATCGCGAACCTCTACAATCTGTCAAGAAAGTCGTTTGGTGAGCATTTCCTGGTCCTCTGGTTTTCAACCTAGTTAGGATAGTGGGGTTGGGAGGTTAGGGATTTTGTCTATTGTAATTCTTCCTCGCATATTCTGAGTGTTCCCCCTCTTAGAGTATAAGTTTTATTGTATTGTATATTCTCCTGTCCCAAAATAAAGATCTCAGTTCTTTTGACCAACCCAGGTGTCTGTTGCAATTTCATTACAACCCCCAAATAAGTCCAAAGTCTAGAAGCAAAGGAGTGGGAGTGATTTGAACCACTGAGGAAGTCAGATGTAAAGCTGACCACACACACCACCCCTTACAGAAAATGGTGAGTGTGGCAGGACTTTGTCAAAATTGATGTAATGCAATAGACCCTGTGTTTGATGAAAGAACGAAGATGGAAGAGAGGATTTCCTCTTACGTTTTTGAGAAGGTGAATATCACCAAGAAATGGGTGACCAGTCTGTTGCATGCTGGGCGTCCCATGGATGCTGCAGACAAATAGACTGAGAGCAAGGATCATATGAAGTCGGGAGAGTCGGCCATCTGGTTGGTCTGCGCCCTAAGACAGATCCAGCTTTTAATCAGCATTTTAAAGCATTGACAGCAGAGCTGCAGGAGGCAGCCAAACTGCCTCAGGCAAGAGCTATAGCAGGGGAAGAACTATTGCAGGAATTACAAGTCCAAAATCAAGAAAAATTACAGCTAGTAGAGAAACACAGGAACAGGCATGAGTATTTTCAGTGTCAAGTCACCGAGACAAAAGGGAATGAGCTTGTACTGAAAGAGGAGAACGCTCGCCTAACCAGACAGTTAAAGGAACAGGAGGAGAAGTTCAGAGATGTGAAGGCAGCTTATAAAGTAGCAAGCACTAGGGATTTTGAAGCGGGAGATCAAGGCCCCTGTCAAAAGCAGATAGACAGTTTAAAACTTGCTCTGTCCAGGGCAAACGGCATGGTATGCCTAGCAAGCCCGGGTGCGGCCCGGCTAGACCTGGAAGTAGAAGAAGAAACTGTACAGACGTCACCTGTGGCGCCGGGGAACAACTTGGTTGGGCAGCAGGAGGGACAAGTAATCTGTAGGGAGGACAGGGAGGAGTGCACACCACCATCACCTGTGGCGCCGGGTTTTGACTCAGTTTGGCAGCAGGCAGAAGTGGGCAAACAAATGCAGGAAAGGTCAGAGCCGGGGCCGATGTGCCCGGCTCGACAGCAAAAGTTTGGCCCACCCGGGGTTGGTGGGGGCCAGGGGCCCCTTGAAAGCCAATTCGTGATTCCCCATAGGACCCAGCAACTTAGGGCTATGGTAAGCCACCTGAGCAAGCTCACCCACAAGGGAGACCCCTCAGTCCACTTTATGGAAGTGGAACAAGCAGCAGGCATTAATGAGTGCGACAACTCAGAAATGGCCAAGATGCTTCTGTTCACCTTGGATGGCAAGCTGTACCAGTTCCTCTCCGCTGAGTGCAAGAAGGGACAGGGAGGGTACGCTGCCATCCGGGATCAAGTTCTGGAGGCGATGGGGATGAATGATGGTAGTCTGTTCTCCTGGGTGGAGAAGACTACCCAGTTAGCAGGGGAGACCCCACAGGCTTTCGCAGACAGGCTGTGGCCTGTGTACAAGAGTGCCTGTAATGGGGATCTCGACCGGGCTAACTTGAACCAGGATGAGCTGGCTCACTGGCTCCGAAGTCTGGTGGCAAACAGCTTGCCTCAGATCAGAGCCAAGGCCAAGCTGTGGTTCGACCCAAAGGGCCCCCAAGTCACCGAGACAGTGGTCAGACAACTGACCCTGGCTTACGCAGCGGTAGGGCGGTAGAAGAACCACAGACAAAAGGGAAAGTTCACGAGTTAAAACCCAGCCAGGGTGCGAAGGAATGGCACCAGGAAGGGGGTATCTCTTCCGATGTGAGGCGTAACTGCTTCGGGTGTGGGAAGAGTGGGCATTGGAGAAGGGTCTGTAGAAATCCTTGAAAGGATAGTGTAGGAAAGAATGCGCCAGCTCCCGCACCAAAGACAGAAACACCGACCTCTCCCCCACAGTTGATTCGTTAGTAGCTGCACTTCAAGTTTTGTTGGCTGGCCCAGGGAGGGTAGCCACAGCCACGGGTGCTTTAACTCCATCTGCCCCACCTAACACAGACTTATGACTAGAGCCAGCACAGCCTGTCTATATGTGTCCCCTTGAGTACGATGTATGGAAAAGGCCGCTTGTTAAGATGGAAGTGGAAAAGGTGAAAGGGACCTATCTGTTGGACACGGGAGCTTCGAGCACCATAGTCTACTCAGATAACCCCACTACCTCACCTCTGTCTAACGGGGTCCCGTACAGCTTAGTGGGGTTCACAAGTAACGAGCAGGTTGGCTCATTTTCTATCCCGCTGTCCATTCATTTAGGAGCACTCCACACCAAGTGGGCTTGTGTTTTAATGAAGTGGGAGCAGGAAGTGAAAGGGATACTGTGGGCTGATTTTATCATAGGCCACAGGATTCTAGTGGATCTTAGGAACCACTGTCTGTGGGGAGCATGCACCGGCAAAGAAAGTGAAGTGGCAGTCATCCCAGAAAAACAGGGAAAGGGGACCTTGTGTACCCTAAAACCCAAGGAGGGTTACGACCTCGAGCAAATGGTCAGTAACACTCCAGTGGAGTACCAGGCATTTGTGCGAGCACACCTCGGTGCATTTGCCACTCACAAGCATGATTGTGGGAGGGTGAACGGGGTTGAAGTAAGTGTAGATTGGGACCCCATGACCCGACCACAAAAGCAGTATAATTTCCCCAAAGAGGCAGAGGCAGACATGGAAACGGCGATGACCTCTCTGGTCAAACAAGGGGTATTGAGACCAATAGCCACCCATGTAAACTCTCCACTGTGGCCGATTAGGAAACCGGACAGCTCCTGGAGAGCCACGGTGAACTATCGGGTACTCAGTAGAAACATCCCCACCTGTGCACCCATGGTCGCAGCTGTCACCGACCTCATTGGAAGTATTCCAACCTCCGCGACCACCTTCACGGTGCTGGATATTTCCAACGGGTTTTGGTCCACCCCTCTGTGGAGAGAGGACCAGTACAAGTTCACCTTTACGTTTAAGGGCCAACAGTACACCTGGAACTGCCTACCACAGGGGTTCCACAATAGCCCCAGCATCTTCCACCAGTGTATGGCAGATTGCTTAAAAGGCTTCAGCCGACCCCGACAGTTACTCCAGTATGTGGATGACCTGCTCCTATTCACTGATGAAGGAGAGGAACACGGTCCACTACTGGCTGAACTGCTGGAGTTGCTCAAGCAGGAAGGTTTTAAGGTAAACCCCAAGAAGGTACAGATCAGCCAAAAGGAAGTAAAGTTCCTAGGGCTGGCTGTACGAGCAGGGGAAAGGGCCATAGTTAAAGCCAGAAGGGAAGCAGTGCAGGAGTTACCAGCCCCCATTACAGTGACAGGAGTGAGATCTTTTCTAGGGCTGACAGGGTACTGCAGGGATTTTATTGAGGATTACGCTGCCACAGCAGCCCCTCTGCTCCGACTCCTACACAAGGGAGTGGAGTGGGTTTGGGATGAGGGTTGCCAGGCAGCATTTGTAAGCCTCAAGCAAAATCTGCAGACTGCACCAGCTCTAGGGGCCATTGATGGGGAGAAAGAGTTTTTCTTGGAGGTAGTAGCCAGCAGGGACAGTCTGAGTGCAGTGCTGCTCCAGGAGCAGCACAGTCAGCTGAGACTGGTGGTTTACTCCTCCAGGATACTCACGGATGTGGAGAAGGGCTATTCCAACTGTGAGAGGCACCTCCTTGCCACTCACTAGGCTGTGAAAAGATCATTCATCTTCATAGGCACCTCACCCATCACCCTCCTCACCCATCACACGCCCACCCAGATGCTCCTAGATGGGAGAATTAAGAATGGGACAGTGAGCAGTGCCCGCATTGCTCGCTGGACCCTGCTTCTCTCCCAGATGGACCTAAAGGTGAAAGGTCTCTGCGAGCCGAAGCTCGCAGCCAACATGGTTTATCCAGGGACGGCCCACCGGTGTTCCATTGAAGGAGTATGGGAAGTCAACATAGGTTTTCAGGCCAGGATACACCCCACAGGCCGCAAAATCTATGTGGACGTTTCCAGCACAGTATCTGCTGGGAAACGACTCACAGGGTGTGGAGTTTATGACCCAGGGGCAGACATTGCCCTGGCAATTAAACTCCCCAGCACCATGAGCGCCCAGCAGGCTGAACTGTCCGCGGTAGTGTATGTGGTTACACACCCAGAGAAATTCCCTACCCATACACGATTTGCTCGGACACCATGTTCACGTGCAATTCGTGTACGGAATACCTGGCCATCTGGCCCCATCGGGGATACACCTCCGCCGATGGGAGACCCATGGCCATCAAGCCTTTGCTGGAGAAAATCATGACAGCCGTAGGGAATGAAGGAAGGTCTATATCCATAAGGTTAAGGCCCATTCGAAGACAGAACCCATGAGGGAGGGTAATCAAAGGGCAGATGAATTGGCCAAGCAGGGAGCTAGAGAGGAGAATTTTGGGACCCCTACCAGACAGGTTCGGTAGCCGCAATTCGGGACAAGGGAGGTACACAAGGGGTAGCCTTGGTCCCAGACCTAAAGCAGGCCCAGGTATGGGATCCCATCCTCAGAGCCGTCCTGAACGCACTCACAAAAGGGGAGAAAGTAGAGGGCCCATACAGTACAGCAGCCATCACCGTCAAGGAAGGCATGCTGTTCAGGGGGGAGCAATGGGTAGTGCCGCAGCAGCACCGAAGGGAATTCCTCCAACTGGCCCATGAGGGTCCAGGAGTGGGGTATCCCGGGCCCGAGGCCACCTGGCAGAGGGTGGAAAAGGCAGGATGGTGGCCAGGACTGAGGGAACTGGTCCGCGAATTCTGTACCAGCTGCCTGGTGTGTGCTGCCAATAACCCAGACCCCCAGAAAAGGAAGGTATTTTTGGGACACACCAGGAGGGTAGAGGGACCATGGCAGTCGATCCAGATCAATTACATCAGGCCTCTACCCACCACCCAGGGAGGCTACAAGTACTGCCTAGTCCTGGTGGATGTGTTCTCAAAGTAGGTGGAAGCTTTTCCCTGCCGTACAGCTACCGCTTTGGGTACAGCTAAGATCCTGGTCAGGGAAGTGTTCTCACGATGGGGTCTCCCACAGTATGTGGAGTCTGACCAAGGGATTCATTTTACCGGACAGGTCATGCAAGAGACCCTCATGGAACTCGGCATTGAGGGGAAATGGCACGTCGCCTACAACCCACAGTCATCGGGTCCTGTGGAGCGTTTAAACTGCACTATAAAAGAAAGGCTGCGCAAGGAGACAGGAGACTCACCCAAGAAGTGGGTGGAAGTCTTACCGTTGGTCCTAATGGGGATCCGAGCCAGCCAGTCAAAAAGCACGGGGTATTCCCCACACGAGCTGATGACTGGCAGGGTTCTGCGGGCCCCCACCCATGTACTAGCCCTGGTGCTCACGGAATGCCAGCTCAGAGAGGTGAACCGGGACAGTTTTGTCAGGAATCTGTTTGAACACCTTAAACAGATTCACTGGCAGGCTGCTAGCAACATGGGAATGCAGCATCAGAGTAACCGATTGCTGCTAGAACCCAACAGGCACCACGAGTGGGAGATAGGGGATCAGATCATGGTAAGGAACTTGGCCCGGTTGGGAAGTTTTGAACCATTGTATATGGGGCCATACAGCATTGTGGACAAGGCAAGCCCCTTGGTGTATGCCATCAAGATGCCCCGCCGCACAAAGTTGTAGGATTCGCAAAATTGGACTTTGTATTAATAAGGGTCAAATGGCAGAAGAGGCCATGATTTTAAAGACTGTTTTAAAAGAAGCCCAGAAAAAGGGGCATACAAAATGGCCACCATACCATGTGACCAGCTTACTGGGACACTTTAAAATGGTTCCTGCGAATCCTCAAACAGATTTGTGGATTCAACCCACAGCAAGTTCTGGAAGCCATTTCTGAGAGAACGAAACCAGACCCACACATATACATATGGATTAGATGCAGATCCAGTCAAGATCGGCCTGGAGACAGAGGCCATCTAAATGTTGACCCAGACAAAAGGGGGACAATTTCATATTCATGAGAACAGCACCAAGGACTAGATAACGAGATCAGCAGGACATTAAAAACAATGAAGGTCATTCCAGACCAGAGATGGGCCTTTACCGGCCATCAAAAACATTTTAAAATATAATAACTACCCCGCTGTGCTCCCAGCCCACCAAAAGTTAAACAAAGACTAACCTGATTTTGGGCGGGAAGTGGAGCTTCTGGGGGAAAGGTATAACTGGAGGAGTTGGAGTTGTACAAACACACTCGGAGAGACACACACTGGAGTTGTACAGAGACACTGAAGGAGACATCGGAGTTGTAGTTGCGGAGAAAGTTGGAGACAGTTACACTCAGAAACACACGACTGAGTGGTCGTGGGTGAAGAGGAGTCGCTTCGGGAGAAGATCAGCAAACTCCTCTCCACCATTGGAGGAGGAAGAAGAACCAAGCCAACATCAAGAAGGCTGTTTCGAAGCCGGCGTCCCGCCCCGGGGAAACACATCGGGAGATCATCGACCATCCCCGGGCCGTTGCCAAAACGAGAGGCCATCGACCCAACTTGGGAGAAGAAATAAAAAAATAAAACCCCAAGAGAAGAAACCTTCCAGCCACCCCGGCTCGGGAGAAGAGATAAAAACTAACTGAAGAAGCGATGGGAGCCAGCCCAAGGCTCCTTTAACCAGGGTCGAGCCGACGATCCTAGACCCCGCCGACATCCAGGCCCGCCGGTGTCCAGCCGCCCCGACCCCCACCTCAGGAGAGAGGTATGGCACAGCTCGCAGGGGTTCCACGATCCACGAGGAGACAGAGCACCTGAAGGGATCAAAACACAGACTTGATTTCAAAACCTTGCACTTCCTAGTGGGATTGGTAAGCATGTTTCTGGCCATTCACAATCAGATCTAGATAGGTTTTATAAGGGGGTGGATTTAAGGGTACAATTAACATGAGTTGTTGTCCCTCGATGCTCCGTGTGTTCCCTTATTTCATGATGATCTTTGTAGAGTATAAGATGCCTGTATTTGCCTTAGTTAGTACTGTGTCATTATGATTTGTTTTGTGTTTTTCCCTCCCATGTACTCTCTTATCTGCTTGTATTTGATTTCATATTTTTTCCTTATGCAATAAAATTTCATTTTGTTTCATCAAACTTGGTCTACAAGAGTTTTCTCTACATTGTAGTTCCTGCCCCAAAGTCCAGAGTACAGAACCTAAGGGGCGAGTGGGTCGAACCACTCAAAATTTTACTGTGCAAGAGAGAGAGGCCTCTAGAGAGAGAAACCTCAGAGACATCTCTCAGGAAAACCCCTTACAGAAAATGGCGACTGCGGCAGGACTCTGGCAGCAGGATTGCAATGTAGTAGATCCAAGTTTGAATGGTCGAAATGCAATGGATGAGAGGATAGTGGATTATGGCAAGGTAAATCTCACTAAGCAGTGGATTTCCGATCTCTTACTGGATGGGCGTCCGGTGGACGCAGCCATCAGGTGGACAGAGAGCAAAGAGCATAAGAAGTCAGTGGAGAAGGCAGTGTGGCTGATGTGTTACAAGAAGCAGGTCCAGATCTTGGACCGAGTCGTTGCAGCACAGGCAGCCAAGATCGCAACCCAGGCAGCAGAGATAGAGGAAAAGGACTTGGGAGGGGAAAAACTCATCACAGCGCTTCACGCGCTGAATCAGGAACGCCAAGTGGTAGCTAGTCAACATCAGGCTAGGATAGAGTACCTGGAGTGCCAGGTTGCTGAGGCAAAGATCAATGAAACGAGCATACGGGAGAAAAACACCCGCCTCGCACAACAGCTAAGAGCGCAGGAGGAGAGAGTAGTGGAGGTTAAGGCAGCTTTCAAGCTAGCCCTCGAGCACGAGTTTGAGAGCACAGACCACGGCCCCTGCCAAAAGACCATAGAGGACCTAAGAACGGCCCTGGTAAAGGCAAAAGGCATGGTGTGTCTCATCAGCCCGAAAGCTAGTCACATGGACTTTTTAAAGGAATCAAAACAGCCGATTCCAGCTGAGGTAATTGTGGTACCAGCCACCGAGCCCTCAGCTATAGTGAGACTTGGCCGGAAAAAGAGGAGGTAGCCGAGGTGGAGTGTGAGGAAGAACCACTGGTAGCAAAGCTGGGACCGGCACCAATGTGTCCCGCTCGGCACCAGAGGTTCGGTCCCAACGCTGCCGATGGCAGTATCGGACCCCACCAGAACCAACTCGTGGTGCCCTACGCTGGCCCCCAATTAAGGTCCATGGTGAGCCACCTCACATGACTCACAGTAAAGGGAGATCCCTCGATTCATTTCAGGGAGATAGAGGAAACAGCAGCCATTAATGACTGTGATGATCAGGAACAGGTGAAACTGTTGCTTTTCTCCCTGGATTGCACAATCCTTCAGTGCCTCTAACAGGATAGTAAGAGGGGACGGAAAGGGTATGCGGATCTCAGGGAGGAAGTTTTAGAAGTGATGGGAGTGGACGACGGTAGTCCGTTCGACCGTGTAGAAGGGACCGTGCAGCTATCTGGAGAACCCCCACGGGTTTTTGCAGAAAGGCTGTGGCCAGTGTATCGACGCAGCTGTCCGGGTATGCCTGAACGGGCTGCAATGAGCGATGAACAGCGGGTTCATTGGCTCCGTTGCTTGGTTACCAACAGCTTGCCAGAGATACGTGCCCTAGCCAGATCTTGGTTTGATCCCCAAGGTCCCGGCGTCACGGAGGAGACGGTGCTACGTCAGCTCAATGTGGCGTACAAGAATTGTAGAGGTCAGGAAACACCTCCCCCAAAAGGAAAGGTGCATGAGGCAAAACCCGCAGCCCCAAGCAAGAAGGAGTGGCGTCAGGAGGGGAATCGCCCTGTCCAAGCCAAGCTCAATTGCTACGGGTGTGGGAAGGATGGACATTGGCGCAAGGACTGTAGAAATCCATGGAAGGATAATAAAGGGAGATTTCCCGCAGCCCAAGCCCAAGCCCAGACCGCCACCCCAGCACCAGCCCAAACCCAAGCCGTAGCTCCTGCCCCAGCACAAGGAGCTGGTGCAGTTATGGATCCCGCTGCGATTGAATCAATGATAGAGACAATGCGGTCTCTGATGATTTCGCAAGGGAAAATAGCCGTCACCACTTGCCTTGTCGTCCCGAGACTCCGACCGTTGTACCCAAGTGACTAGAGTCGGCGCAGCCCGTCTACCTGTGTGTACTGCGATATGATGTATGGAGACAACCCCTCATGGAGATGGAAGTGGAGGAGGTGAAAGGGACCTATCTGTTGGATACGGGAGCATCGTGCACCGTAATCCACGCAGATAATCCCACCGCCTCGCCTCTGTCCACCGGGGTCCCATACCTTCTGTCGGGCTTCACGGGCGAAGAACAGGTTGGCGCACATTCCCTTCCCCTCTCCATTCGTTTAGGACCACTCTGCACCACGTGGAAGTGTACCCTAATGAAGTGGGAGGTGGGAGGTGGAACGGGAGTCCTGGGGTCTGATTTTTTGGTGGCCCATGGGATCCACGTGGACCTAAGAAATCATTGTCTCTGGGGAGCGGGTACGAGTGTGAAGGAGGTAGAGAGTGTCAAGGAAAACCCTACGAAGGCGCGGGTTGGCCGGCGAGAAGTAAAATTCTTGGGTCTAACCCTAACCAGCATGGACAGCACGGTTGGTGTCTGGTTAGTGACAGCAGCTTCTGTTTCCAGCCTACGGCAGAAGTTCAAGTGGCCCAAGAGTGAATTGTACCAATTCCTGAACCTTCCACTGTTCACATCACTGTGAAAGAGAATTTCACCGATCTGCAACGATTCATTGCACATTTTGGATATATCATTCCCCCTCTCCCTGAACACCTCACCAAGATATTAAAAGCTGTTGTTGTTTCACAGAAACACTTCTACACTCTGGAGCAGAAGACTTTAGAGATAGGGGCAGACATATTGGACATAGTGACCCCACCGTGGTGGGACCTGTTCACTAATATAGAAGTCCCTTCCTGGATTAGGATAGCCTCCCACATTCACCACAGCCTAGACTACCTGTGATGAAATAACTCTGTGTTCTGGCATTTGTATTGTTGTTGTTGTTGTTGTTGTTGTACTTGTTAATGTCTGGAATGTTCAACCGGTGTAACCACTAATGCTCCTCCCTAGCCCCGCCCCTCTTCTGGAATGTTCTACAAGGGCTGGGTCGGTGATGACTGTGTTAACTTGATGCCATGTTCTTATTTAATAAAAGCCTTCAGTTTTAAGCTTTAACCTCATGGATTCAGGCAGTTATTTGGCACATCAATTTTATTAAGTAACAACTTTTGGAAGATGGATCGACTTTTGAAACCAGAGCGTCTGGATATCGATCCCCATTCGGCAGACGCGTCGAAGAAATTTATGCATTGGCTTCGATGTTTTGAACACTTCATCGCATCGGTCGATTCGACGGTTAACAAGTTGGATCTTCTAACCAACTTGGTAAGTCATCAAACTTACTCGATAATTGAAGATATTACTACATTTGAAGAGGCCCTTGCAGCCCTTAAGGCCCAGTACCTTAAGTCGGTTAACGAAGTATATGCCAGGTATCTTTTGCCTACTCGCAGGCAATTACCCGAGGAATCCCTGGACGTTTTCCTGCAGGACTTTAAGGCTTTGGCTAAGGATTGCAACTACAAGGCTGTCTCTGCCATAGTGTATCAGGAAGACGCCATCCGCGATTCTTTCATATCTGGCCTCCGATCTAATTATATTAGACAGAGACTCCTCAAGAATGACTTGTTAGTTTTAAAAATGGTCGTCGCTACTGCTCGATCGTTAGATGTAGCCCAGAAGAATTTAGAAGTGTATGCATCAGCCCATGCATCTCTCTCAGCCTTGTGTGTTCCGAGTATGGAGGCATCCATAACACCAATGGAGCCTCCACTTAATCCTATTGTTGTGGCTGTACCCCATGGGTCTAAGTGTTATTTTTGTGGCCAATCTAAACACCCCAGGCAAAGATGCCCAGCTAGAGAGGCTACCAGTTTTAAATGTAAGAAACGGGGACATTTTAGTAAAGTGTGTAAGGGTAATCCTGTACCCGATATCTTCTCTGCTGCTGCCCATCGTTTTACTCTAGCCTCGGCTACAGTTGACCAGCCATACCGTGTTCCTTGTCGAAATCTATGATGGACATCAAGATTAATGGTTGTCCTACTGGGCGTTTGATAGACTGTGGCAGTACTGAAAGTTTTACATACCCCAACCTTGTTAATTCTTGTTCATTGAAGGTGTATCCTACTCGAAGTGAAATTGTGATGGCGTCCAAGTCCCTTACTTCGGAGGTCACTGGATATTGTAAAGCCACATTGACCGTTAAGGATACGGAGTATAAGGACTGTAAACTCCTCATATTACCTCAGTTGTGTGTGAACTTAATTTTAGGCTTGGACTTCCAGTGTCAGCATGAGAGCATTACCCTTAAGTATGGTGGATCTCAGCCTCCACTCACAGTCTGCGGCCTTTCTACTTTAAAAGTAAGTCCGCCTTCTTTGTTCGCGAACCTTGCTCCTAATTGTAGACCTATAGTGACTAAGAGTCGACGGTATAGTTCAGAAGATAAAACATTTATAAAAGAGGAAGTGGAAAGGCTTCAACAGGAGGGAATCATCGAACACAGTAATAGCCTGTGGCGTGCCCAGGTGGTGGTGGTTAAAACTAATGAAAAGAAAAGACTTGTGGTCGATTATAGCCAGACTATAAACTTGTATACCCAATTAGACGCCTATCCTTTGCCTCGTATTTCTGAGATGGTGAACCAGATAGCTCAGTACCGCGTGTTCTCCACCATTGATTTAAAGTCTGCCTACCATCAACTCCCCATTAAAATAGAAGACCGACCTTATACTGCCTTCGAAGCTAATGGGCGCCTGTACCAATTCCTTAGGGTGCCCTTTGGAGTGACGAATGGGGTATCCGTCTCCCAATGGGAGATGGATCGTATGGTGGATGAATAAGCATTGGAAGCAACATTCCCATACCTGGACAATGTTACAATCTGTGTGCGTGACCAATGGGAGCATGATCAAAATCTCGCGAAGTTCCTAGAGACTGCAAAGAGGTTAAACCTGACCTACAACGAAAACAAGTGTACCTTCAATACTACACGTTTGTGTATTCTTGGTTGCGTTGTGGAGAATGGGGTAATCGGGCCAGATCCTGAAAGATTACGCCCACTTAAGGAATTACCTTTACCTCACACTGTAAAAGCTTTAAGAAGGTGTCTGGGATTCTTCTCGTACTATGCCCAGTGGGTGGCTAACTACTCAGATAAAGTCCGACCTCTTATTAAGTCGACGCCTTTTCCGCT
This sequence comes from Somniosus microcephalus, assembly GCF_052327205.1. Lineage (NCBI taxonomy): Eukaryota > Metazoa > Chordata > Chondrichthyes > Squaliformes > Somniosidae > Somniosus > Somniosus microcephalus. The sequence goes on from NC_140989.1 coordinate 259,245,911, forward strand.
ATCGGCGGAAGCTCAGGAGGCTTTCCTTAATATCAAACGGGACATTGAGAAGGCAGTGGTATGTGCCGTGGATGAGAAGATCCCTTTTCAAGTGGAAAGTGATGCATCTGATTTTGCGTTGACAGCAACTCTTAATCAAGCTGGTAGACCAGTAGCTTTCTTCTCTCGTACACTGCAAGGACCAGAAGTTTGACATTCTTCAGTGGAAAAGGAGGCACAGGCGATTATCGAAGCAGTCAGGTATTGGAGTCATTATCTCGCTGGCCAACATTTTACACTCATTACTGACCAGCGGTGCGTGGCCTTTATGTTCAACACTAAGCAGAGAGGCAAGATCAAAAATGATAAGATTTTAAGATGGCAAATAGAACTGTCAACATATGACTATGATATTCAGTACAGGCCTGGAGTATTTAATGAGCCATCGGATGCTTTGTCACGAGGAGTATGTGCTAGTCTAGGTATAGATAAGCTTCAAAGTCTCCACGATGCACTCTGCCACCCTGGGGTTACCAGAATGAACCACTTCATTATGTCCCACAATCTACCCTACTCTATTGAGGAGGTGCGGACAATGACCAGAACCTGTCGTGTTTGTGCTGAATGCAAACCCCGCTTCTATAAGCCGTCTGAGCCAGCTCATCTTATTAAAGCAACTCGACCATTTGAGCGTTTGAGTCTCGATTTTAAAGGTCCCCTTCCATCAAGCGACCGTAATGTTTATTTTCTTAATATTACAGACGAGTACTCTCGGTTCCCTTTTGTTATCCCCTGTCCGGATGTGACTAGTGCTGTTGTAATTAAATGCCTCTGCCAACTGTTTTCCTTGTTTGGCATGCCTAACTATATACATAGTGATAGGGGTTCTTCCTTTATGAGTGAAGAATTGCGACAGTTTTTGCTATCGAAAGGGATTGCAACGAGTAGAACTACCAGCTATAACCCTCGTGGTAATGGGCAGGTCGAGAAAGAAAATGCGACAGTATGGAAGGCTATCATACTGTCTCTGAAGTCGCGAGGCCTGCCAACCTCTCGTTGGCAGGATGTCCTGCCAGATGTGCTGCATTCCATAAGGTCTCTTTTGTATACAGCGACGAATGCCACCCCTCATGAAAGGATGTTTAGTTTTCCAAGAAAAGCTACTAATGGAGTAATGTTACCCACATGGTTGACAACCACGGGCCCTGTGTTGTTGCGCAGACATGTGAGAGGCCACAAGACTGATCCACTGGTGGAGGAAGTACAACTCCTCCATGCTAATCCCCAGTATGCATATATTCAATATCCGGATGGGCGAGAGGATACGGTCTCTATTAAAGATCTTGCACCTGCTGGAGCTCGAAAAGAGTTCGACTCTGAGAGTACAGTTTTCAATCGTGGTATTGGACCTTCAGAGATACAAACCCTCAGTGTGGAAAATACTGATGATTCTGGGAATTCGAATGAACCAGAGTTAGTACTCCGGGAGGAGCCTCAGCAAGAGTTACGTCGTTCCCAGAGGATTATTAGACCTCCTGACAGACTGAATCTATAGCAGGGGGTGAATGTGATGAAATAACTCTGTCTTCTGGCATTTGTATTGTTGTTGTTGTTGAACTTGTTAATGTCTGGAATGTTCCACCGGTGTAACCACTAATGCTCCTCCCTAGCCCCGCCCCTCTTCTGGAATGTTCTACCAAGGGCTGGGTCGGTAATGACTGTGTTAACTTGATGCCATGTTCTTACTTAATAAAAGCCTTTAGTTTTAAGCTTTAACCTCATGGATTCAGGCAGTTATTTGGCACATCACTACCATGGTCACCCGAGTATAATTTTAAATGGTCCAGCCCCAGGAGAACCCTTAACAGAAAGGGAAAAACCAAGGTCAGGGACCAGTCTAGAGATACGGATGCCCAGCCTACAGCCTCCAAAGGTGAGGGACTCACCTGAGAGGTAGTGTTGGGCAAAGAGAGAGAGAACGGTCCCCAGCCTGTGGCATCAGGCTGCGGGGAACCCACAGGACAGGATAATGACTCAGCAGCCACACAGAAAGGGGCAGTGTGTTGCAGCACAGGAGGACACACACCCCTGATTAACTGGGAAACGGGGAAACTCCCAGGTGTTTTAAGAAGGACTCTCCGAGTCTGGTGGCACAGGTCACCTTATGCCCAGGCATACAAGCTGCCCAGATTCCACAAAAGGCACAGGCCTAACAGGAATTAGCCTGGCCATCCGGAGACGGGCGGCGGATGTACATAGCTTTTAGTTTAAGAGTGTTTAATTTAGTTTAGGATAAGTTAAAGTTTTGAATTTTGATAACTGTGTCAGGCCAGAGAACCTTCTCGGGACATGGCTATTTTGTTTGTGTGTCCCTACAGAAAGGAAATCGGGATGAGAAAGGTTCTGCTCCTGCTCGCCCTGGTAGGGGTGAGAATCGGTGACCGAGGAGACGTGGAGAACTCCCACATCTATGGGTGTTCAGGAGAGAGAGCACCGATCGTTGCCGCAGGTGGTGGCGAATGGGGTGTGGAGGAGCTTGCCATCTACTTCCACGAGGGAACATGGCCAGGGTGGCTGGGGTCTAACTCAACTCAGTACTCTAGCCAGACCAGGTTCACATACGGGGAGGCCTCCATCCCGTTCCCCAGGGTAAAGATCGCAGCTACAAGGGTCAGTGTCACCGAGGGGAAACCTGTGTGTTTGACATGTAAGGGACAGATTCCCTTGGATAGGTGGTGGTGGCTCAGAAAGCTGAGCAAGGATATAGGAGACCCCACAGTCGATTTGGAACAATTGGGGAACAATACCCGAGGGGGATTGAGTGTGTGCTGGGACAAGTGGTGGGAACCGGATCAGGGGATTTATCTTTGTATGTGGGGTTCAGAGAAAGTCTGCCCCAGAGCCATATCCATCATTTTCCACCGGCAATGGCAAGATGCCGGGGAGGGGATGGGGTGGGACTCCAGCCTGCATGTGTGCGCAGTCCCACACTCCCCGATCCCAGTCAACGCCACCGAACTCATAACCCGCCCCCGAAAGCCCCTGCCCACGACCATGACATCACGGACTATAGCGCAGAGGTGTCCTACCACCACCAAGGGACCAGGGAATGGGTTAGTCCTGGTGCCAACCGATAAGTTACTATACCAGGGGGTACACTATGCAGTGGTCTCAGTGATCCTGAACCTGACCGAGGTGCACTTACCTGAGTGGTGCCCTAAGGAGACAGAACAGTTGTACCAAGCCCTGCTGAAGGAAATGTTTAGAAAATTTTATGAATTCGACTTTGCCAATGTAGACAAAGCGAGAGTGTACAGTTTACATCCTGAAACATAATATGGGCACGGGGAGACAAAGAATGGGGACCTGGAATGATATTTTTACAGCTTAAAGTGCAGGATCCTCAGTGATAAACAGCCTAGATGATATAGAGCTGCAAACCGAGATAAATGGTTTAAAGGCCCAATTTAAAAAAATCTTAACAAAGGAGAACACAGTAGTAGGCTCAGAGCTACATGAGGACCAGGCCATGATGGTCCATTTAAAGGAGATAATAGCTGAGCTGGAGAGACACGCTAAAACAGTAAATGCACTCATACGGGAGGACAGGAATGCTTCGGATCAAGCTGCACAGAATGAGGTGTGCGTGCTATACGGGGCATGGTTGCTGGGTGAGTGCCGCAGCAACCTGGAGGATTTAAAACAAGGTTTAGTCCCCTCCTGGATTAGCAACAAGCACCTTGCAGCCCTCCACCCATTTAGTAATTCGCTGAGCCCATGTCAGCTCCACCTAGCCTCTGAAGCCTACCCTGTCCCAATGGATTGTGGACGTTCCAATCACACCATCATGGGGATAGTGGTGAGGATGCCGGTCATGGGTGGGACAGCCCGACCCGCACCGGTATACAGGATGGAGAATATTGGGATCATTCAAGGAGGTGCACACGTCCGCTTTGCAGAGGTCCCACCTTATGTCATAAAGTGGGAGCACGCTATGACAAGTACAGACCTCTCCGGGTGCCAGAGCCAGGGAGGACACATAATACTGTGTCCCCAGCACTTGAATGCCTATTCAAGACCACAGTTTGGGTTTAAAGCTGCTGGCGCACGACCTGTGAACTGTACCATGGAGGTAATGGCACAAGACCATGTTTCCCCACAGGTAGCATTCATAGGGGGTGGGACATATTGTTTCACCACAAGTGCGCCCCACTACCAGCATGGACAGCACATCTGGTGTCCGGTGAGTGACAGCAGTTTTTGTTTTAAACCCGAGGCAGAAGTTCAAGTGGCCCAGGAACGGATTGTACCCATTCCTGAACCCTCAACTGTTCACCTCACTGTCAGGGAGAACATTACCAACCTGCAAAATTACGTAACACATTTCGGCTATGAAATTCCCCCTCTACCAGAACATCTTACCACCCTATTAAAAGCAGTGGTCATTTCACAGAAACATTTCTATACATTAGAGCAGAAGACCGTCGAGATATGGGCTAAAATCTTGGACATTGTAGTTCCACCCTGGTGGGATATTTTTGAAAATAGCGAGGTCTCCTCTTGGATTAGGCTGGCTTCACACATTTTAGTGGTTTGTCAGCTCAGCATAGTTTCCTACCTGTTGTGTACAAAGTGCAAAGGAAGGGACCAGATGCTCCACTCACAACATGAGCGAGCATGGGACAAAAATAAAGTCTATGACCAGGTATAAAACCAACCTTGACCGTTATTAAAAATAAAGTTTGATGAGTGAGTGTGTCATTTATTTTTCCTACGTGTGTGTATAATTTCTGCCAAGTGGTGCAGGGGTGTTGGACCCCCTCCGTGCTTGGATGTGAATGTAATAAAGGTTTTTGTACCTTGTATATATCTGTGTAAACACTACACCTAAAGGGAACGGGAGAGAGTGTTTTGTTTTGGGTTTTAGTTTAGGTAATACAGGGGAAGGTTGGCTCCCGAGGATCAGAAAATTTTGCTCACAACTGCATGATACTATAGTAGTAAAGTATCACAGGGGGGTGTGTAGGGCTCGCAAAATTATACGAGTTCCCCCAAAGTAAGAAAGAAGAGATATTGGACTGTTTGAATTAATATTGGGCCAAAGGGGCTTAAAATCAAAACTCCAGGAAGATTTGGCTAGTTTTAAAAGGCAAGTTCAGGCCAGTGGAAAACTGTGACAAAGGGGAGGTGGGATGGGCCCCCGAAACACAGACAGTTTCAGTATTGGGCCATCTGGGAATGTTCTGGGCCACCCCAACCTTTACATAAAGACAATAAAAACTGTACCCGCCGAAACTCGCAGAGCCACCAAGAACATGAATAAAACAATACATGCCAACAGTCAACAAAAGAAAACATGGCCCCAGCAGGAAAAGACAATCAAACAGCAGTTTAAAACCAATCAGAAAGGTTCCCAAAACACTATACACATTTTAAACTGGTTTCAAGGCAATTCAGAAACCAGTTAAAGGCCAATTAAAGATAGATGGACCATCCCTGAAGCTCGTTAAAGATTAAAAACATATTAAAAATAACGAGCCCACCAAAACTTAACAAAAGAACCAGAGATTTGGCGGTCAAATAAACCAGGCCTCAAAACAATATAATTGAAGCCTGCTTGATCAGTCAGTGAGTTCAGCAGTGAGTTCGACAAAGGCAAGGCAGCACGGTAACATCCAGGTGAGTTCAACATCATCGCTGTGTTCGAAAGACAGTACAGGTCAATTGGAGACTTGAAGAAAGAAGAATGAAAAAGAAGGAAAAGGAAATTGCGGCAACCAAAGGCCTCAAGAAATCAACAACTACCAATATTACCACCAACCAGGTAATATTGGGCCACCGTGACCAACAAGAAACCAATAGACATAGACATAGACATAGAAGATAGGAGCAGGAGTAGGCCATTCGGTCCCTCGAGCCTGCTCCGCCATTCAATGCGATCATGGCTGATCATCCAAATTCAGTACCCGGTCCCTGCTTTCTCCCCATACCCCTTGATCCCTTTAGCCTTAAGAAATATATCCAACTCCTTCTTGAATATATTTAATGTATTGGCCTCTACTGCCTTCTGTGGTAGAAAATTCCACAGATTCACCACTCTCTGGGTGAAGAAATTCCTCCTCATTTCTGTCCTAAATGGCCTATCCATTATCCTTAGACTGTGACCCCTGGTTCTGGACTCCCCGACCATCGGGAACATCCTTCCTGCATCTAGCCTGTCCAGTCCTGTCAAAATTTTATAAGTTTCAATGAGATCCCCTCTCATTCTTCTAAGCTCCAGTGAGTACAAGCCCAATCGAGCCAATCTCTCCTCATACGTCATTCCTGCCATCCCAGGTATCAGCCTGGTGAATCTTCGCTGAACTCCTTCCATGGCAAGAACATCCTTCCTCAGATAAGGCGACCAAAACTGCACACAATACTCAAGATGTGGTCTCACCAAGGCCCTGTACAACTGCAGCAATACATCCTTGTTCCTATACTCAAACTCTCTCGCTACGAAGGCCAACATATCATTTGCCTTCTTAACCGCCTGCTGCACCTGCATGCTTACCTTCAGCGACTGGTGCACAAGGACACCCAGGTCTCGTTGCACATCTCCTTCTCCCAATCTATTGCCATTCAGATAGTAATCTGCCTTCCTGTTTTTGCCACCAAGGTGGATAAACTCACATTTATCCACGTTATATTGCACCTGCCATGCTTTTGCCCAATCACCCAACCTGTCCAAATCATCCTGGTGTTTCTCGGCATCCTCCTCACTGCACACATGGCCACCCAGCTTTGTGTTGTCTGCAAATTTGGAGATATTACATCCAGTTCCATTGTCTAGATCATTAATATATATTGTGAATAGCTGGGGTCCAAGGACCGATCCCTGCGGTACCCTACTAGTTACTGCCTGCCACTCAGAAAAGACCCGTTTCTTCCAACTCTTTGCTTTCTGTCTGCCAACCAGTTCTCTATCCAAGTCAATACCTTGCCCCCAATCCCATGTGCCTTAACTTTACATGCTAATCTCTTATGCAGGACTTGTCAAAAGCCTTCTGAAAATCCAAATACACCACATCCACTGGTTCTCCCTTATCAATTTACCAGTTACATCCTCAAAAAATTCCAGTAGATTAGTCAAGCATGATTTACCTTTTGTAAACCCATGTTGACTTTGTCTGATCCTGTCACTGTTTTGCAAGTGCTGTGCTATTACATCTTTTCTAATGGACTCTAGCATTTTCCCCACTACCGATGTCAGGCTTACCGGTCTATAATTCCCTGTTTTCTCTCTACCACCTTTTTTGAATAGTGGGGTAACATTAGCTATCCTCCAATCCATGGGTACTGTTCCAGATTCCATTGAATGTTACATAGAAACATAGAAGCATAGAAAGTAGGAGCAGGAGTAGGCCATTCGGCCCTTCGAGCCTGCTCCACCATTCAACGAGATCATGGCTGATCATCCAAACCCTAGCACCCGGTCCCTACACCGACAGCCATCCCACCCAAGCCCTATCCCCGTAACCCCACATATTTAATCCCCCCTAACACTAAGGGCCAATTTTTATCATGGCCAATCAACCTAACCCGCACATCTTTGGACTGTGGGAGGAAACCGGAGCACCCGGAGGAAACCCACGCAAACACGGGGAGAATGTGCAAACTCCATTCTGTTTGAGAATGTTGGAAGATGATCTGCAATGCATCTACTATTTCTACGGCCACTTCCTTAAGTACCCTAGGATGTAGATTATCAGGCCCTGGGGATTTATCGGCCTTCAATCCCATCAATTTTCCTAACACCATTTTCCTACAAATACTGATTTCTTTCAGTTCCTCCCTTTCATCAGAACCTATGTTCCCCAACATCTCTGGGAGGTTATTTGTGTCCTCCTTTGTGAAGACAGAACCAAAATATGTATTTAATTGGTCTGCCATTTCTTTCTTCCCCATTATAAATTCCCCTGATTCTGACTGCAAGGGACCCACACTTGACTTCACCAATCTTTTTCTCTTCACATATCTATAAAAGCTTTTACAGTCAGTTTTTATGTTCCCTGAAAGCTTACTCTCATATTCTATTTTCCCTTTCTTCATAAATCCCTTTGTCCTCCTTTGTTGAATCTTAAACTGCTCCCAATCCTCAGGTTTACTGCTTTTTCTGGTCAATTTATATGTCCTTTCCTTGGATCTTATGCTGTAGTGTATGTGCCTTTAATCAGAACTACTTTTACAGCTCCTGTATACTGTAGTACCGGCAGTGACCACACCGGTATATAAGCTTTGCGCATGCCTCTGTACCCCCAGTCTAGAGATTACCCTCCTCCAGTAAAGACCTGTTATTTGTTAATGTACAGCATCCGTGTGATTATTTATCCATTGAACCACGGATCTAACAGTGGCGACGAGTGTCGATTCGAATCTACCTGCAACATAAAAAAAAGTAGCCGATGCCAGGAACACGGGCGTCGACCACGAGCAACCGCCCAGCAGTCAGGCAGAGATCCAACTTCGCAGGGGAGGCTGTGGAGAGCAGGGCTTGGTTCCCCAGCCACAACGAGCAGTAAGAGACCGATGACAGGTGCAGCGCAGACCCTTCCCGAGCAGCGGCGGCTGGAGCCGACCGACGGCAGAGAGAGAGCCGAGCAGCGTCGACGGGGTAAGACAGAGGGTGAAGAGAGCAGGGCGCAGCCGGGGGTTGAACACCGAGCGGCGTCGAGGAAAATAAAACAAACCGGAGAGAGAGAGGGTAAGAAACAGCCGGGTTCTAGACTGAGCGGCGTCGAAAAATATCAAAAGAAGAACGCGCAGAGCACAGCCAGGGATCACGGGCTGAACAGGGTCCGCGAGGCGAAGAAAGGGGAGGCGTCATTGAGCCGCGGAGAAGCAGGGAGAGTGCGGGAGACGCCATTGAGCCGTGGAGAAGCAGGGAGAGCGCAGGAGACGCCATTGAGCTGCGGAGAAGAAGGAAAGCGCGGGAGACGCCACTTTGTGCCAGCGGAGAAGAAGGGGAAGCGCGGGAGGCGCCATTGGTGATAGTTAACGCACACCCAAGGATGCCGAAGAGTGGCAGTATCTCTGCGTTCGACAATGAAATCAAAGATTGGGCGATATATGTGGAACGTATTGAGGTGTACTGCAGGGCGAATGAAGTGCCAGATGCGAATAAAGCACTGGTTCTGTTAAATTCCATGGGTGCAAAAACTTACGGGTTACTGCGAAATCTAATAACACCAGAGAAGCCGGTAAACAAGAATTTTGAAAGCATAGTAGAAATCCTACAGGACCACTTAAACCCCACACCGCTGCTGATAGCAGAAAGATTTAAGTTCCATAAAAGGAACCAACACAAAGATGAAAGCAATGCTGAGTACCTAACGGAACTGTGCAAGCTATCGAAACACTGCCAGTTTGGAGCGGGACAAGCAGACACATTAAGGGACAAGTTTGTGTGTGGGCTACAAAGTGAAGGAACCCAGAAACGGCTTCTAGCAGAAAAGGACCTTATGCTGGACAAAGCTTTCAGTATGGCAGTATCAAATGAAGCAGCCGCAAGGGGCGCTGCAGAGATACAACGGAGACCGCAAGAATATGGCACCAATGAAATGTCCTATGGAACAGGGAAGTGCTATCGCTGCGGCAGAACAACGCATGACCAGAAAGATTGTTGGTTCAAGGACCAAGTGTGCAGACAGTGTGGGAAAGCAGGACACATAGCAAGAGCCTGATGGTCTGGGAAGAAAACCAACAGTAAGAAATCTCCACAGGAGAAGTACAAAAAGGTACACCAGGTGATGGACACTGGTTCAGATGAACAGAAAAGTGACACAGACACCAGAAGCAAGGAGCTGGGTTATCTGAAACTACATAATGTAACAGAAATGGAGGATCACCAGACTATCTGGGTTACACTCAAGATAGACGGAGTCCAAGTGGAAATGGAATTGGACACAGGGTCAGCTCTAACAGTCATAAATCAAAGAGACTACAAGCGGCTATTTTCACACATACCCTTGAAAGCTACAGAGATTGTCTTGAAGACGTATACGGGGCAAAAAGTCTACCCCAAAGGAAAAATAAGGGTGAAAGTGACATATAAAGGCCAGGAAATACCTAAAATGGATATATATGTATTGCCAAATGGAGGACCACCACTGCTAGGATGTGAATGGATCCAGAAGATACAATTAGATTGGCATTCCATACAGGCACTGAAGGTTGAGGCCAAAAAGGATGACGACGTCACACCTGGACGACTGTCAAAAATGCTAACTGACGCAAAAGAAGTGTTCCAGGAAGGACTAGGAACACTAAAAGGAATAACAGCAACGATTAAAATAGAGGAAAATGCAAGCCCAAAGTTTCTGAAGGCCAGACCAGTGCCTTATGCGATCAGACCAGCTGTTGAAGCAGAGCTGGAAGGGTTGGAATGTTCAGGAGTACTGTCCAAAGTGGACTGGAGCGAGTGGGCTACACCCATATTTCCTGTAATGAAGAGGTCGTTGAGTAATATGCCTGGGGAACGAAAGAAGGTCCACATCTGTGGGGATTTGACAGTGAACCCAGTCCTTCACACGGTGCAATATCCGCTTCCACGAATTGAGGATATTTTCACCTCGCTATCTGGAGGTAAACGATTCACCAAAATTGATCTAGCCCAGGTGTACTTGCAAATGGAGGTAGAAGAAGCTTCGAAACATTACCTTGCGATCAACACACATAAAGGTCTCTATCAATACAACCGGCTGGTGTTTGGAGTAGCCTCGGCTCCGGCTATCTGGCAAAGGGCGATGGATCAGGTCCTGCAAGGGATTCCAGGGACCTAGTGTTATTTGGACGACATCTTGGTCACGGGCGAAAATGACGGTGATGACCTCGCCAACTTGGAGAAGGTGCTCACCAGATTAAAGGAGTATGGGCTACGAGCTAATCGCCACAAGTGCGAGTTTTTCCAGAAACAGATCTCGTATTGTGGCCACGTCATCGCTGAAGAGGGATTACATAAGTCCCCTGACAAGATTGAGGCAGTAGTCAAGGCTCCAGCACCGGAAAATGTGTCACAACTGAGGTTGTTCCTCGGGCTGGTAAACTATTACCACAAGATCTTACCAAATTTGTCTACGGTATTACACCTGCTGAACACCCTACTGCAAACAGGGGTACCATGGAAGTGGGATGACGAACGTAGACGAGCTTTCCAGAAGTGTAAAGAATTGATCACATCAAAAGAGGTGTTGGCCCATTTCAACCCAGCACTACCAATTCGTTTGGCATGTGATGCATCACCTTACGGGATTGGAGCGGTGCTGTCGCACAAATTCCCAGACGGGTTGGCGAGGCCAGTAGCCTTTGCGTCTCGGTCACTAACCTCAGCCGAGCGCAACTACGCCCAGATTGACAGGGAGGCCCTCAGCCTATTATGGGGAGTAAAAAAATTCAACCACTCTCTGCATGGGCAGAAGTTCACCTTGCTGACTGACCACCAACCACTTGTCGCCATCTTTAATCCTAAGAAGGGCGTTCCAGTAATGACTGCACAGCGGTTACAAAGATGGTCCCTGTTTCTAGGGGTGAATCAATATGAAATAGAATATAAAGACACGAAACAGCATGGGAACGCTAATGGGCTATCGCGCCTGCCTCTGCCTACTGTGGGGGAAGCACCAGCAGTGGACCCTATCGAGATATTTTATTCGTCGATAATTGAACGATTGCCAGTAACAAACGCGGATATAGAGAAGGAGACCCGCAATGATCCGACGCTGTCACGGGTATATGAATTGACGGTGAGGGGACGGCCAACACATGGCAACTCAGTGTTGCCAGCATTCTCATCCAGAAGAGAACAGCTGTCAGCATGCCAGGGGACAGTGATGTGTGGATCCAGAGTGGTGATTCCACCCAAGTTAAGGGAGAGAGTGCTAAATGAGCTACATGAAGGTCATCTGGGGGGAGTGAAAATGAACAGCCTTGCTAGGGCTTATGTGTGGTGGCCGGGAATCGATCAACAAATCGAAGACCTAACTAAGAGCTGCTTAGGATGCCAGAAGGTCCAAAATGCACCACCACATGCCCCTCTAAACCCATGGGAGTGGCCCTCCTCATCATGGCAATGGGTGCATATTGATTTCGCTGGTCCATTCATGGACTCAAGGTTCTTAATAGCAGTGGATGCTCATTCAAAGTGGCCTGAGGTGATAAAAATGTCTTCAACCACTACAGAGAAAACGATTGCAGTCTGACGGACCATATTTGCCAGAAACGGTTTGCCAGAGCAGATTTGCTCTGATAATGGACCACAGTTTGAGTCCGACGAGTTCCAAAAATTCATGAAAAGGAATGGGGTAAGGCATTACACATCCGCCCCGTATCATCCAGCCACAAATGGATTGGCTGAGAGGTTCGTACAAATCTTTAAGAAGGCGATAAAGGCCATGTGCGACGATGAAATTCCACTACAGCATAAGATGGACAATTTCTTATTAGCCTACCGAAACGTAACACATGCAGTTACCAACCAGACCCCGACCATGATGTTCTTTAACCGAAGGTTGAGGTCTCGTCTGGACTTGCTCAGACCAAATGTGCGAAGAAATGTTGAGGACAAACAATTCCAGCACATCAATGAGAAGCCGACAAGGAGCTTCAATGTAGGGCAACCAGTCTTAGCCCGTGACTATCGAACAGAGAAGTGGCAACCCGGAACGATATGTACAAGGCAGGGGCCCTTAATGTACACAGTGGATGTTGGGGAGAACATTGTGAGATGCCACGTCGATCAGATCTTAGCGTCACAGGAACGCGTCAACCCCATGTCTCGAGTACCTGGGGATGAACCCGACATACCGGTAACATCTACTTCAGACCGAGTAGCAGTAGAACCCGATGAAGTACCCAATGAAAAGGGGTCAGAATCGCCTCTGCACCAAGAACAAGAACCTCTGGAAAGGTGCTATCCCGAAAGGGTCAGGAAGCCGCCCCAAAGACTGAATCTATAAATTGACTTTTGTTATTTAATGTACATGTAAAAATGTTAATTGTTCTTTGAATATTAGGGGGGTATTATTAATCTAAAAGGGGAGGAATTGTAGTGTATGTGCCTTTAAGTCAGAACTACTTTTACAGCTCCTGTATACTGTAGTACCGACAGTGACCACACCGGTATATAAGCTTTGCGCATGCCTCTGTACCCCCAGTCTAGAGATTACCCTCCTCCAGTAAAGACCTGTTATTTGTTAATGTACAGCATCCGTGTGATTATTTATCCATTGAACCATGGATCTAACAATGCTATCCCTAATTTCCCTTGTTAGCCACGGTTGAGTCACCTTTTTTGTTTTATTTTTATGCCAAACTGGGATGAAAAAATTCTGTAGTTCATCCATGCGGTCTTTGAATGTTTGCCATTGCCTATCCACCGTCAACCCTTTGAGTGACATTCCCCAATGAATCCTACCCAACTCGCGCCTCAGACCATCGTAGTTTCCTTTATTTAAATTTAGGACCCTAGTCTCTGAGTCAACTACTTCATTCTCCATCTTAATGGAGAATTCGATCATATTATGATCGCTCCGACCCAAGGGACCTCGTACAACAAGATTGCTAATTAATCCTTTCTCATTACATAATACCCAGTCTAAGATGGCCTGATCTCTGGTTGGTTTCTCGACATATTGATTCAGGAAACCATCCCATAAACACTCCAGGAATTCCTTCTCCACAGTATTGTTACTAATTTGGTTAGCCCAATCTATATGTAGATTAAAGTCACCCATGATGACTGTTGTGCCCTTATTGCACACTTCTCTAATTTCCCTTTTAATTCCATCCCCAACCTCCGCATTACTGTTTGGAGGTCTATATACCACTTCCACTAACGTTTTCTGCCCCTTGGTATTTCTCAGTTCTACCCATACAGATTCCACATCATTAGAGCTAATATCCTTCCTTACAATTGTGTTAATCCCTTCTTTAACCAGCAATGCTACCCCACCTCCCTTTCCTTTTTGCCTATCTTTCCTGAATATTGAATACCCCTGGATGATGAGTTCCCAGCCTTGGCCACCCTGGAGCCATGTTTCTGTAATCCCAATCAAATCATATTTGTTTACCTCTATTTGTGCAGCTAATTCATCCACCTTATTATGAATGCTCCTCGCATTAAGACACAAAGCTTTCAGGCTTGTTATTTTAATGCTCTTAGACCTATCAGAATTATTACTTACTGTGGCCATGTTTGATTTAAACCATTGATTTCTCTGACTGCCACATTTGTTTTTCTCCTTCCTATCTTTTGCTTTTATCCTTGTTTCCCTTTCCTCTGTCCCCCTGCTCAGATTCACAATGCCCTGCCATTTTAGTTTAAATCCTCCCCCAGAGCATTAGCAAACACTGCCCCAACCACCGAGAATTCAAAAATCACAAACTTGGTTCCACTCTACAGGCTAGTCTGACTTACCCCTGGGTAAGATTTGACACAAAAAACCCTAAAAACTTTACCTAGCCAAAGAAAATTGGGTACTTACCCAATAAATCCAACTACGCAGCTAACCACATCAGCAGACAAACCAAGACTGAAGACCCAATGCAGGTGCAGTCTTCCACCACGTCCGGGGTATGGCAGGCCCCAACCGCCACAACTAAAGAGAACCCCGAAATCGCGAACCTCTACAATCTGTCAAGAAAGTCGTTTGGTGAGCATTTCCTGGTCCTCTGGTTTTCAACCTAGTTAGGATAGTGGGGTTGGGAGGTTAGGGATTTTGTCTATTGTAATTCTCCCTCACATATTCTGAGTGTTCCCCCTCTTAGAGTATAAGTTTTATTGTATTGTATATTCTCCTGTCCCAAAATAAAGATCTCAGTTCTTTTGACCAACTCAGGTGTCTGTTGCAATTTCATTACAACACCAAATAAGTCCAAAGTCTAGAACCAAAGGAGTGGGAGCGATTTGAACTGCTCAGGGATTCAGAGGTAAAGCTGAACACATAAAGCACCCCTTACAAGAGGGAGATTCAAGGTCGGAAACCAAGATTTGGCATTTTAAAAGGCATGTTGGGCCGGTAAAGGGAGAAAAGGCTGCAACAGGGAATGGGATCAACTTCTGTAAAGACAGTTTGGGTATTGGTGTAAATCAAATTGTCTGGGGAACTGTGTAACCTCACTCAGCCCCTATCAGACATTAACATCCTAACAATCTACCAACAGAGGAGCAGTACCCGCCCAAAACACAGGACCCATCCAAAACATGCATAATGCAAATCACTTCGCCAACCTACATAGAAATCTCGGGCTCAGACAGGAGACTCGAAACCTGAGTATAGCTATGACAATTAACTAGGAGCTCAACAGATCATTGAATAATCAGTACAGCATCCCGAAACCATTTTACATATTTCTAATCAAGTTACCATGAACGAGCCCACCCAAATCAAACAATAAACCGGGACTGATTTGGTGCGCAGATTAGAAGGCCCCTCAAAGTATAATTGAAGGCCTGTTTTCTCAAGAAGACAGTTCTCTCTAGAAGCAACACACAAGAAAAACCGGAGCATCGAGACGGGGCAGCATTCTACCGTACACCCAAGTTCAACAGCTTCAGTGACCCAGGACATCATCGGACACATCGTGGCAACAAGAGCCTTACAAAACTACCAACAAAATATTACCACCAACCAACCTGGTAATATCGAGCCACCGCGACCAAAGCAAAACAACTCAGGAGAAAACCGAAGATTCGAAAGTTTTCCACTCTACAATCTATTCCTGACTTACCCCCGGGTAAGATTTTTACTTACAAGGAACTCTAAACCTTATCTCTACAGAAGAAAAGTGGCTACTCACCCCATAAATCCAAAACGCACCCTACCGCATCAGCAAACTCACAAAGACTGACCAGCAGTCAAAGTCCTCCACTGCGTCCGGGATACGGCAGACACCGACCAAAACATCCAGCGAACCCCGAAACCACAAACCAGCTCAACTGTCAAGGATTCGTTTGGTGAGCATTATCCCTGGTCCTCTAGAGTTCAACTTAGCTAGGAAGTGGGATTGGAAGGGGTGAGGTATTTTCTATTGTATTTCCCTCCTTTGTATTAAAATGTCCCCCATTTTTATTAGAGTATAAGATTGTTATGTTGTATTTTCTTTCTTGAATAAAGATCAAAGTTTCTTGCACCAAAACCAGTTGTCTGCTTCACTTTTGTCACACCCCCCAAATAAGCCCAAGGTCCAGAATCAAGGGAGTGGGAACAATTTGACTGCTCATAAGTCAGTGGTGAGGCTGACCCACACACCACCCCCTACAGTCTGGCCTACCACATTCTACCCTCAGTAAACTTGAGGTCATCCAAAACGCTGCTGCCCATGTCCTAAGTCGTACCAAGTCCCATTCACCCATCACCCCTGTGCTCACTCACCTACATTGGCTCGTGGTTAAGCAACGCCTTGATTTTAAAATTCTCATTCTTGTTTTCAAATACCTCCATGGCCTCGCCCCTCCCTATCTCTGCAATCTCCTCCAGCCCCACAACCCTTCAAGACATCTGCGCTCCTCTAATTCTGGTCTCTTGAGGAACCCCGATTTTACTCACTCCACCATTGGTGGCCATGCCTTCAGCTGTCGAGGCCCTAAGCTCTGGAATTCCTTCCCTAAACCTCTCCTCCTCTCCACCTCTCTTTCCTCCTTTAAGGCACTCCTTAAAACCTACCTCTTTGACCAAGCTCTTGGTCACCTGCTCTAATATCTCCTTATGTGGCTTGGTGTTAAAAGTTTTTTTTACAATGCTCCTGTAAAGCATCTTGGGACATTTTACTATGTTAATGGCGCCATATAAGTACAAGTTGTTGCTGTTGTTAACTACTGGGAGATGTAGCTGATGTCACCTGCTACAGCCTGGAATGAGCCTGTTGCGTAAAAGTTGAAGGCCAGGGTAACCTTGACAGCCACAGGCAGTGCTGTCGATGCCCTGGTTCGAGGCTCCAGTTGTGGCCGCAGTGTGTGACAGAGCTCAGTGACAGCCCCCTTGGTGTAGTGTAGATGCTTCACACTTTGCTCCTCGGTGAAGTTGTGTGAGGAGATGTTCTCCCTGAAGACCTGTGGTGAGTTTGGCCTCCTGTCTTCTTGGCTGCAATAAAACTGTTTTCGAGGCAGTCAAAGACAGTCCAGCTCCAGCAAGAAACTGTTAGCAGAATTCAGAATTCAGTTGTTGAATGCAGAAATTAGAAGTGAAGAGGCCTAGAAGTTAACCAACAGCCTAATAGGCAAACATGCAACTAACCTGCATGGAGGGGTGAGCCCTTTAAATAGTTCTCCTGCAGGGACTGAGCTGCTTGTTGGTACCACGATTTGCTGGGCGTTAATCACATGGCGAGTCAGGTGCTGGGGCTGATCAATTTCACAAAAACGTTCGACAAGAATAGGACCCTTATTTATATATTACTAGCTGGGGGTGCCCGGCGGTGCCGAGGGTTTTTTGAGGGCATGTTGCTGTTGGAAGAGAGAGAGAGTGTGACTGGGGGGAAGAGAGAGAGAGCAACTGGGGGGAAGAGAGAGAGAGCGACTGGGGGGAAGGGAGAGACTGAGCAACTGGGGGGAAGAGAGAGAGCGAGCGACTGGGGGGAAGAGAGCGAGCGACTGGGGGGAAGAGAGTGAGCAACTGGGGGGAAGAGAGAGAGCGACTGGGGGGAAGAGAGAGAGCGACTGGGGGGAAGAGAGAGCGACTGGGGGGAAGAGAGAGAGCGACTGGGGGGAAGAGAGAGCGACTGAGGGGAAGAGGGAGAGTGACTGGGGGGAAGAGAGAGAGCGACTGGGGAGAAGAGAAAGAGCGACTGGGGGGAAGAGAGAGAGCGACTGGGGGAAGAGAGAGAGCGACTGGAGGGAAGAGAGAGAGCGACTGGAGGGAAGAGAGAGAGTGGCTGGGGGGAGAGAGAGAGTGAGAGACTGGGGGAAGAGAGAGAGCGAGAGATGGGGGAAGAGAGAGCGAGAGACTGGGGGAAGAGAGAGAGCGAGAGACCGGGCGAAGAGAGAGAGCAAGAGACTGGGGGGGAAGAGAGAGAGCGAGAGGCTGGGGGGAAGAGAGAGAGCGAGAGACTGGAGGGAAGACAGCGAGCGAGAGACTGGGGGGAAGAGAGAGAGCGAGAGACTGGGGGGAAGAGAGAGAGCGAGAGACTGGGGGAAGAGAGTGAGCGAGAGACTGGGGGAAGAGAGAGAGCGAGAGACTGGGGGGAAGAGAGAGAGCAAGAGACTGGGGGGAGGAGAGAGAGCGAGAGGCTGGGGGGAAGAGAGAGCGCGACTGGGAGGAAGGGGAAGGGGGAGGAAGGGGAAGGGGGAGGAAGGGGAAGGGGGAGGAAGGGGAAGGTGGAGGAAGGGGGAGGGAAGGGGGAGAGGGAAGGGGAGAGGGAAGGGGAGAGGGAAGGCGGGAGGGAAGGGGAGGAAGGGGGGAGTGGGAGGATGGAGGGGGGAGGGGGGAGGAGGGAGGTGAGGAGGGAGGGGGGAGGGGGAGGGGGAGAGAGTGAGGGGGAGGGGGAGAGAGAGGGGGAGGGGGGAGAGAGAGAGGGGGAGGGGGAGAGAGAGAGGGGGGAGGGGGGAGAGAGTGAGGGGGAGGGGAGAGAGGGGGGAGGGGGGAGAGAGAGAGGGGGGAGGGGGGAGAGAGAGAGGGGGAGGGGGAGAGAGAGAGGGGGAGAGATAGAGGGGGAGGGGGGAGAGAGAGAGGGGGAGGGGGGAGAGAGAGGGAGAGGGGGAGAGAGAGAGGGGGGAGGGGGGAGAGAGAGAGAGAGGGGAGGGGGAGAGAGAGAGGGGGGAGGGGGGAGAGAGAGAGGGGGGTACTCAAATTATTCAACATCATATTACGTTCAGGCTGTTTTCCCGATATCTGGTGCCAAGGACTAATCTCCCCCATATATAAAAGCGGAAACAAATCAGACCCAAATAACTACCGCGGCATCTGTGTCAACAGTTGTCTAGGGAAGTTATTCTGCAGCATTCTAAATAGTAGATTACTTGATTTTCTTAACAAACATAATATCCTCAGAAAAAACCAAATAGGCTTTCTTCCAAAACACCGCACCGCCGACCATATCTATACCCTTCACACCCTCATTGAAAAACATATACACCAAACAAAAAAT
This sequence comes from Somniosus microcephalus, assembly GCF_052327205.1. NCBI lineage: Eukaryota > Metazoa > Chordata > Chondrichthyes > Squaliformes > Somniosidae > Somniosus > Somniosus microcephalus. Next base: position 259,265,009 of record NC_140989.1, read on the forward strand.
GGGAAAATATTCGCCTGTTTCATCGACTTCAAGAAAGCCTTTGACTCTATATGGCACGAAGGGCTCTATTATAAACTTCTTCAATGTGGAATAGGGGGCAAAGTCTATGACCTTATTAAATCAATGTATCTGAAAAACAAATGCGGGGTCAAAATTGGAGACAAACGCACCGATTTCTTCACCCAGAGAAGAGGCGTCCGGCAGGGCTGCAATTTGAGCCCGACCCTGTTCAACATATACATAAATGAATTAGCAGACATGCTGGAGCAAAGCGAGTCACCAGGTCTCTGTCTCCTTGATGGAGAAGTGAAATCCCTGTTCTATGCGGACGACCTGGTTCTGCTGTCTCCCACAGAACAGGGATTACAGCAACAACTAGACCTACTCGACAAATACTGCCAAAATTGGGCTCTAACAGTAAATCTAAAGAAAACCAACATCATGATTTTTCAAAAAAGGCCCAGATGTCAGGAAAACAAATATCAGTTTACCCTCAGTGATACCACTATAGGACACACTATGAGCTACACCTACCTTGGTCTAACTATTGCAGCATCAGGGAGCTTCAGCATAGCAGTGAATGCACTAAAAGAAAAAGCCCGAAGAGCCCTATATGCAATAAAAAGAAAATTCTACAACATCCAAATCCCAATCAAAATCTGGCTCAAAATATTTGACAGCATAATCCTGCCCATTGCACTGTACGGTAGTGAAGTATGGGGCCCGCTAAATCACCAAAGCTACACTAAATGGGAAAAACACACAATAGAAGCCCTACATGCAGAATTCTGCCGAAGCATCCTTCGCACCCAAAGAAAAACGCCAACAAATGCATGCAGAGCCGAACTAGGCAGATACCCACTGATAATAAACATCCAAAAACGAGCACTAAACTTCCTAAATCACCTCAAATCTAGTTCCCCAGACACCCTTCATTTCAAAGCCCTTCAGACCCAACAGCTAAACCCAGAAAAGAGTCCCCTGAGTCAGCTGCTACTGAAATTAAGTACTCAGCCGGACCCTGACCAGCCCCAGACCAACACAGCCGTCCAAACACCAATCCGAGTGAACCAAATCATTAAACAATGCAAAGAAACCTACCTGGAACATTGGAACAAAATAACCGAAAGCCAAAGCAGATTAGAATGTTACCGGGCCCTAAAAAGAGAATATAAACTGGCAGACTACCTCACGACCATCAGAGACACAAAACAGAGACAGACCCTCACCAGGTACAGACTAAGCGACCACCAACTGGAAATTGAAAAAGGCAGATACAAGAAATCCTGGCAGCCTAGAGAGAATAGAATATGCGATCAATGTCTGGCTGGCGAGGTTGAAACAGAAATGCATTTCCTCCTAAAATGCGAAAAATTCAACACATCAAGAAACATATTATTCAACAAGCTAAGCCAAACAACCCCAGATTTCAAGGAATTGGATGACCTGTCAAAATTGAGATTAGTCCTGGGAGAAGGAGACAGACCATACCTTGGGGCCAAATATGTAACAACATGTCACAACCTGAGGACTGTTTAAAAGTAAGACTGTTTAAAATTAATATTGAACGTACCAAATGAAGTAGAAAGACTGTTTAAAATTAATATTGTTTAAAAGTAATATTGTATGTACCCAACAAATGTCAAATCGATTGACACCTACAGAATGTTGGAAAACTGTACCTTTTTGCTATGTAAGCTTTGGCAATATGGTTCTCTGTAAACTTTCATGCCAATAAAGCATTTGAATTGGAATTGAATTGGGGAGAGAGGGGGGAGAGAGAGGAGTGGGGGAGAGAGGAGGGGGAGACAGAGGAGGGGAGAGAGAGAGAGAGGAGGGGGAGAGAGAGAGGGGGAGTGGGGAGAAAGAGAGGGGGAGGGGGAGAGAGAGAGTGGGGAGGGGGAGAGAGGGGGAGGGGAGAGAGAGGGGAAAGAGGGGGAGGAAGAGGGGGAGAGAGGGGGAGAGTGGGGGAGGGGGAGAGAGAGGGGGAGAGAGGGGGAGGGGGGGGAGAGAGAGGGGGAGGGAGGGGGAGAGAGAGGGGGAGGGAGGGGGAGAGAAAGGGGGAGGGAGGGGGAGAGAGAAGGGGAGAGAGAGGGGGAGGGAGGGGGAGAGAGAGGGAGAGGGAGGGGGAGGGAGGGAGGGGAAGGGAGGGGGGAGAGAGAGGGAGAGGGAGGGGGAGAGAGAGGGAGAGGGAGGGGGAGAGAGAGGGAGAGAGAGGGGGAGGGAGGGGGGAGGGGGAGTGGGGGGGAGGGAGGGGGAGGGAGGGGTGGACGGAGGGGGAGAGAGAGGGGGAGGGAGGGGGAGGGAGGGGGAGGGAGGGGAGAGAGAGGGGGAGGGAGGGGGAGAGAGAGGGGGAGGGAGGGGTGGAGAGAGGGGAGAGAGGGGAGAGAGGGGGAGGGAGGGGGAGAGGGGGGGGAGGGGGGAGAGAGAGGGGGAGGGAGGGGGGAGAGAGAGGGGAGAGGAGGGGGGAGAGAGAGGGGGAGAGAGAGGGGGAGGGAGGGGGGAGAGTGAGTGGGAGGGAGGGGGGAGGAGAGGGGGAGAGGGGGGGAGGGAGGGGAGGGAGTGGGGGAGGGAGAGAGGGAGGGGGGGAGGGAGAGGGGGAGGGAGAGGGGGTGAGGGGGGGAGGGGGAGGGAGGGGAGGGGAGGGAGGGGAGGGGAGAGGGGAGGGGAGGGGAGGGGAGGGAGGGGAGGAGGGGAGGGAAGGGCAGAGAGAGGGTGAGGCAGGGGAGAGAGAGTGAGGGGTCCTCTCTCCCTCACACTCCTCACACACTCCACTCACACTCCCTCACACTCTCACTCTCTCTCACCCCCTCTCCCTCACACACTGCCCCTCTCCCTCACACACACACTCCCCCTCTCTCCCTCACACACACACTCCCCCTCTCTCC